>NW_027532591.1:4508143-4562834 GCF_008692635.1 Crocuta crocuta
AAAAAAAAAAAAAAAAAGAAAATAATCCTGACATAAGATTAAAAAAATGTTTTTAATGTTTATTTTATTTTTGAGAGAGAGAGAGACCGAATATGAGCGGGGGAGGGGCAGAGAGCAAGGGAGACACAGAATCTGAAGCAGGCTCCAGGCTCAGCTGTCAGCACAGAGGCTGACTTGGGGCTTAAACTCACCAACAGCAAGATTGTGACCTGAGCCAAAGTTGGACGCTTAATCAACTGAGCCACCCAGGTGCCCCAAGATTTAAATCCTCTGGGATATCCAGCTAATGTGAGAAGACTGCCCCTCTCCCATGTCCTCAGGACAGGTTTTTCTTTGGAAGATGAAACTAAAGACGCTCAAGACGTGAGGACATTAAACAACAGATCAGGGATGAGGAACCATATATAGTGAAAGGAAGATTAAGAGAAATCCTTTATACTGAAAAGTGAGACCCTTCCCCCTCACTTCTTCCTTTACTTTTCTTTCAGAAGGTAATCGCCTTGTATTATATCTCGGTACCCCCTTACAGGAAAGTATATGAGTCTTCTCTGAAGTCTAAAGAAAAGACCTCTCTTTTCTTTTCTTTTTTTTTTTTTTATGTTTTATTTATTTCTAGGAGAGAGAGAGAGAGAGACAGTGCGAGCAGGGGAGGGTCAGAGAGAGAGGGAGTCACAGACTGAAACAGGCTCCAGGCTCCAAGCTGGCAGTCAGCACAGAGCCTGATGCGGGGCTCGAACCCACGAACTGCGAGATCATGACCTAAACGAAAGTCGGACGCTTAACCGACTAAGCCACCCAGGCGCCCCTAGACCTCTCTTTTCTGACATTTAGAAGTCTCCCAGTGAAATAGCTGTGTTCCCACCTGATCACCATCTAGTGGAAGCCTCCTGGTTGAAAACCCAGACATGCAGAGCTTCTAGTTGGCTTTAGAACTTCATTTATTCAATAAATAGGCATTTGGGGGAAAGCCTCCAAGGAAAAGAGAGCAAGACACAAAAGTACAAAAGAGGAAGTTGGAGGAAAATAACATTGGAAATAGAAGAAAGTTTGAGGAAAAAACCAACAAACTGTAGGTAATTAGTAATTGCATCAGAGAGGTAAGAGAAAAGAGAAGAAATTATATTCATGAAAGAAGATGCTATAAAAATCATTAGAAAAAGATGGGCGCCTGAGTGGCTCAGTTGGTTAAGCGTCCAACTTTGGCTCAGGTCATGATCTCACAGTTGATGAGTTTGAGCCCCGTGTCAGGCTCTGTGCTGACAGCTAGCTCAGAGCCTGGAGCCTGCTTCAGATTCTGTGCCTCTTTCTCTCTCTGACCCTCCCCGCTCATGCTGTGTCTCACCCTCTCTCTCAAAAAATAAATAAAATAGTGAAAAAAGAAAAAAATGAAAAGCGTATCTTTAAAAAAATCATTAGAAAAAGAAAGTGCTCTGGAAAGTAAAAATATGATAGACACTTCTGGTGTATTTAAAAAAATTTTTAAACTCTTAAGCTTATAGAAAAGTGGCAAGTACAAAGAACTTTTTCTCTCTGAACTGTGAATTGCTAGCTGCATGCCCCATCCTCTTTGAAACTGTGTGTTTCTGGCAAACAAGAACATTCTCCTACATAACCACAATATATTCATCAAAATCAGCAAATTAACATTGATTCATTACCACCATCTAATTCTCAGATCTTATTCAGGTTTTGCCAGATGTACAAATAATGTCCTCTATAGCAAAAGGATCTAGTTTAGAGTCGCATGTTGCATTTAGTTGTCATGTCTCTGTAGTCTCCTTCCATTTGGAGTAGTCTGCAGTCTTTGACTTTTTTTGACCTTGACACTTTTGAAGATTCCAGACTAGTTATTTTGTAGAATGTTCCTCAATTTTGTTTGTCTGATGTCTCCTTATGATTAGATTCAGGTTATGCATTTTTGTGGGAATATCACAGAAGTGGTGCTGTTTTTGTTTTAAATTAATACATTTTAATTTTTAAGAGCAGTTCTAGGTTTCGGTGTCTTGGTGGTTCAGTTGTTAAGCATCTGACTTCAGGTCAGGTCATGATCTCATGGTTCATGAGTTCAAGTCTCACAGTGGGTGAGCTCGAGTTCTGCCTCGTGTGAGCCCTGCTTTCCTCTCTCTCTCTCTCTCTCTCTCTCTCTCCCTCTCCCCCTCTCCCCCCGCTCCCCCTTTGGGGGGATTCTCTGTCTCTCTGCTCTTTGCTCACTTCCACCCTCCCCTTCCCCAAATAGCAGTTTTAGGTTCATAGCAAAATTGAACAGAAATTAAAGAGAGTTCCCACTCCCTGTCTCCCCCCACTCCCTATCTTGCCTCCCCCAGTATGATATTGCTGTGTCCTTTTCATTGCAGCCTATCAGAGAGCACAGATTTCCATTTGTCCCATTACTGATGATGCTTACTTTGATAATTGTGTAAGGTGATGTCTGTCAGGCTTTGCCTCTGAAGTTACTCTTTTTTTCTTTGGTAATTAGTAAATATTTTTGTAGAGAGGAGCTTTGAAGCTATGTGAATATCCCCTTCCATGGGATTCATTCGTTCATATTATAGAGATTAATGATTCTCTTTTTTATTTAATGGGTCATAATCCATTGCTATATTATTATTTTGATTCTTTGATTTAGCCTGTGGGAACTCCTTTAGGCTGGTTCCTGTGTCCTTTTGACATGTCTCCATTATTCTTGGAGTACATACTTGCTTTCCAGCACACAAGATATTCAAGGCCCTTTTTTTTTTTAATTGAAATATAATTCACATACCATAAAACTCCCTTTTTTAGAGTATATGTAGTCAGAGGTTTATATATTTACAGAGTTGTGCAATCATCATCACTGTCCAGTTCTAGAACATTTTTATTATCCCAAAAAGAAATCTTGTATCCATTAGTAGTCAGTTCTCATTTCCCTCCAGTTCCCTCCAGCACCTGACAGTCTCTAGTTAATTTTCTGTTTCTGTGAATTTGCCTATTTTGGACATTCCATACAAATAGACTCATATAATGTAGAGTTTTTGTGTCTGCTTCTTTCAATTACCTTAATATTTCCAAAATTCATTCATGTTGTAGCATATAGCAGCAGTATATCATCTGTTTTTATTGTCCTATAATATCTATCCCATTTTGTTGACATACCATACCACACTTTATCCATTTATCAGTTGATACATATTTGGGTTGTTTCTACCTTTTGGTTATTGTGAATGATACTGCTGTGAGCATTCACGGTTGAGTTTTTGAGTATGTTTCCATTCCTCTTGGGTATAAACCTAGGAGTGGAATAGCTCTGAGGTAATTCTATTTAACTTTTTGAGGAACTGCCAAACTATTTTCCAAAGTTGTGACATTATTTTACTTTCCTTCTAGCAGTGTGTGAGAATTCATATTTCCCTATATCCTCATCAAAGCTCTTGTGTTTTTTCTACTCCAACTCTGGAATCAGCCATTTCTCCATAGAACTCTGCTTCCTTTTAGTGGATAACAATACTTAGAAACCAGATCTGGTGCTAGATACATGCTCATTGCTACTTGGAGTAGAGATGGAGATTTCCTGCTCTAAGATCCTCTCTGCACATAACTAAAGCAAGTGTGCGCGCACACACACACACACACACTTATATCTATTGCTATAAGTATCTATGTTTATTGAAGTTTGTGAATTCATACTGATAATCTCGAATTCCAAACCAACATTGCAGGGTTCTTTGTGGCTTTCACTTTTTGTGCATTTTAACTCCCTTCTCTAACAGTGAGAAACCTTGCCTCAGTTGCCCTTCATGTAGTCACTTATTTGATCTGTCTCTGCATGTAACCAATCTCCTATCATTGTCTCCTTCCCCTGGCCTTTCTTATCCTGCTCAGGCTCTGACATGCCACTCTGGATTATGCTCTTACATCTCCTCTTTACCCCTCCTGCATGTGGACTCTTCTTACTCACTTGGACTCTTGATCCCCCATCCCCTTATGTAGATGTCTTCCATAGCTCTCTTGGGCTCTGACACTCCACCCTGGGCTGTCCTTCTGCATAGGCACTTTTCTTACCCTGTTGGGTCTCTGACATCTTATGTTGGGCCACCCCAACACAAAGACATCTCACTTTACTATACTTGGGTTCTGACCCCCCCTTACACAGATACTCTCTTCATCCTGCTTCCGTGTCTGTTAAATTTTTAATAATGTTTTCCCTTTAATTTTAATTTTTTCAGCTTTTATTTTGTATTATAGATTCACAGGAAATCGTAAAAATAGTATAGAGAGTTCTAATGTACCCTTCATCTACCCAGTTTTTCTCATTGTTTACATATTATATAACTAGAGAAAACATAAACTAGGAAATTGACACTTGATTTTCCATTCATCAGTTGATAGGTATCTAGTTGTTCCCACCTTTTGGCTGTTGTGAATAAAGCTGCTGTGAGCATATTCATGAATGTGTGTCCCTCTCATTTGTCACATGTAGGTTTGTGTAACCACCATTACAGTTGGAGATATAGAATGATTTTTGTCACCACAGAGATCTCCCTTGTGCTACCCCTTTATAGTCACATCCCCCCACTATCCCATTATTTCATGACTTATAAAAATTATTACAAGTCACAAGAAAAGCTGATCAAACATAGAGATCAACCATGTTATGTTTATTAATAGAAAAACATTATCATTCCCAAACCTGAGTGAGGGGCAAACTAAGAATTCTAATTTTTGAAAGGTGATTTTATTGGTGCTCTATTCCATCCTGTTCCATTGCTCAGTCTTGGAGCTGCTTGGGATAGTTTTTTTCCCCAAGCTCCTGGCTTTATTCAGAGAGCCCATTTTGGCCCCTTACATACTGTAGAAACTTCTTTAAGTTTGCAGCCAATAATTTCCATCTTCCCCGTTAGCTTTTGATCCTAGGCCTGAAGGTTGCTGCCTGGTTTTGTGACCCGTTCCTTGCTATGGCTTGGTTTCTTCTTGGTTTGTGGATTTGTATATTTCCCTTTCTTGCTTTTGACTTTGGCTGTATAAACTATTTTAAGATAATCTATTTTTCTAGAATTTCTGTATTCCTAGTGGGAAGGAATGCTTCCTACCGCCAGCTCAGTACATTCTTTTTTCTTTTCTTTTGAAAAATTTCAAGCCTAAAGAAAAGTTGAAAGATAATACAATAAAGACCCATATATGCTTCACCTAGATTCATCAATTTTTACCATTCTGCTGCTGCTGCTTTTTTTTAAGTAGGCTTCATGCTCAGTGAGGAGCCCACCACAGGGTCTGAATCCATGACCCTAAGATCAAGACCTGAGCTGAGATCAAGAGTCGGATTCTCAGCCAACTGAGCCACCCAGGCGTCTCATGTTTCTTTTTTGAAAAAAAATTTAAATGTTTTTATTTATTTCTGAGAGAGAGAGACAGAAAGAGAGAGAGAGAGAAAGACAGAGAGAGACAGAGAGAGACAGAGAGAGTGAGCGTGCGTGAGCAGGGGAGGGTCAGAGAGAGAGGGAGATATAGAATCTGAAACAACCTCTAGGCTCTGAGCTGGCTGTCAGCACAGAGCCCAACGCAGGGCTCGAATCCACGAACCGTGAGATCATGACCTGAGCTGAAGTTGGACGCTCAACCTACTGAGCCACCCAGTCGCCTCTCATGTTTTTTTTTTGAACACTTTTCTCCCTCCTTTCACTCTCTTCCTCTTTTTCCCTCCTCCCCCATACTCACACACATTCACATACTCTTCTTTTTCTGAATCATTTGGAAGTTAAATACAGATATTATAACACTTCTCCCCTAAATAATTCAGCAGACATCTCCTAAGAGTAGGGACTTTCTCCTACAAAATCAAAACATCATTATCACAGCTAAGAAAATTATTATTAATTTATTGTATTACCTAATACATAGTCCAAATTTTCTGGATTGTCCCCTACATGGGATTTTTGGCTGTGTGTGTGTATATGTGTTGTCTTGATCTAGGAGCCAGCCAGATTGGAATTTGGTTATTTAATCTCATGTCTCTTTTAATTTGGAATGATTTTTTTGTAATATTGAACTTTTTGGAACGTTCAGAACAGTTGTCTTATAGAATGCCTTGCATTCTAGATTTGTCAAATTGTTTCTTCATGATTCAATTCAGGTTAAACATTTTTGGCAACAATACTATGTCAGTAATGTTTTAAATTTCTCATTGCATCATATCAAAAGGTACCATCAAAGGTATCATGGCAGCTTGTTAAACTATTGGTGATCCTAAGTTTGATCATTTGGTTTAGGAACTGATTATCATATCTTCTTACCGTAAACATATTTTCTCCTTTGTGAATAATAATCTGTGGATTAATACTTGGAGGCACTGTGAATATTTTCTTCCCTAGTAACCATTTACCTAAAGGCTTTAGCATTCATTTTTGATGCTGGCCTGCATCAGTAATTATCATTGGAGTTCAGTACAGCTTCTTAACCAACTGTTTGTACAGTAGTCCCCCTGCTTATCCATGGGGGTATGTTCCAAGATCCCCAGTGGTACCTAAAACGATAGATACTACCAAAACCTATATATGCTGTTTTTTCCTTTACATACGTACCTATGATAAAGTTTAATTTATAAATTAGGCAAAGTGAGAGATTAACAGCAAATAACTAATAATAAAATGAGCAGTTGTAACAATATTACTATAATAAAGGTTTGTGAATGTGCTATAGTGCTTCCCATTGCTTAAAGTATATACAGTACCTTTGTCAGACTGGCATTCCAAGGCTTGCATGATATGATGCCTGCCCGCCTCTCCAACTATGTCCTAATGTTAACTATTTAAATAAATTCTTGCTCCAGCTTCACTGATCCCTCAATAATTGCCTGTCCTTAGGTCACTCCTTGAATGTCTCTGCCTGTTTGAAATTTCACTTCTCATCTTGCCATCTGGAATATTCATTAAAATTTTATCCATCCTTCTAGATCCAGCTCAAATCCATAAATGATGCCTACTTTGACCATCCAGATGGTGATCCTGCCCACTTCTTGAACTTTTATAATAATACTTATTCTGTAGCACTTATCTGTTAATTTGATCTGACAAATTAATCAAGTAGTAATTCATGTGCCTTTGCTTTTATTAAAAAATCATTATTATATTAATTTTATTTTTTAGCATTGTTTACCATTAAGTTATAAGCTTCTCAATGTTAAGGATGATGTCTGAGACTTAAAATGATTACAATACCCTGCATACAGGAGGTGTACAATAAATATGTTGGATCCAATTCTTTATTAATATTTTATATAGAGTGACTATAAAATGCTGAGTTTTGTAGCTATATGTTAAATGTGCTAGATTGTATGTTGTGAGAAATTTCATTTATGGTCTTATCATTGGACAGTTTAAATGTTTAGTCTTTATCAGAATATAATGGCATAACATGAAAATTATTTTGAACTGTAAATCATTAGACACAAAAAATAGATAAGAAAAACTATTAAGGGATTATGTAGCTTATTTGTCTACCTAAACTTAAATTATTTAACAGGAGCCAATCGATAAATGAAAGTTGACTGAATGAATAAGCATGGGGAAATACTTAAATAAATCCATTTAATCCTCTGAGCTTTTCTTTTAAATTGGTAAAATGAAAGAATAGTATTGATGCTTTTATATGCCTCAGAGAAGAAACACTATAAGTCAAAGAAAATTCCTCACTTTTTATATTTAACTTGAAGTTTGTAATACAGAATAGTGTATTTTTTTTTTTTTTTTTTTTTTAAATTTCTGAGAGAGAGAGTGAGGGAAAGCCTGAGTAGGGGAGGGTCAGAGAGAGAGGAAGACATAGAATCTGAAGACAGGCTCCAGGCTCTGAGCTGGCAGTCAGCGTAGAGCTGATGCGGGGCTCGAACCCACGAACTGTGAGATCATGACCTAAACCGAAGTCAGCCACTTAACTGACTGAGCCACCCAGGTGCCCCAGGATATTACATTCTTGATTTTCCCTCCTCTTCATGTTTCCTTACTTAGACATTTTAGGGGAATTCTAATATTATCTCCCCTCCTATCTGCCTTCCTATATACCAGTAAGAAGCCACGTAGAATTTTCAGTTTGAAAAGAACATTTTGAGAAATTAAGGAGATAAGCATAGGGATTATGATAATAGAGGGGAAAAAAAGAGGGCCTAATGTTTATTTAGCAAGTACTGTGTGCTCTTGGCACCTAGTAAGTAGGTGACACACCTAGTGTTTGTGCTCACAGGATGCATTTTAATCAATTAACACCAAGAAAGACTTAGAAATTGTACTTGAAAAGAAGAGGTTTAAAAAGAATAACCAAGGGGTGCCTGTCTGGCTCAGTTGGTACAGCATCTGACTCTTAATCTCTGGGCTATAAGTTCGAGCCCCATGTTGGGTACAGAGATTATTTTTTAATAAATCTACTAGAGAGAATAACCAAGTCAGAATTATTGTCAACAGTTTAGAACTAATATCCCTTATCCCCATGCTTGTTTGAACTTTCTTATCACTTTCCATTTGGGAACAATTTTCAAGTTTTATTTATTGCGGTGCCTGGGTAGCTCAGTTGGTTATGTGGCCGACTCTTGATTTTGGCTCATTTTATAATTTCATGGTTCATGAGATTGAGCCCTGTGCTTGGGATTCTCTTTCTCTCTCCCACTCTGTCTCTGCCCCTCCCTTGCTCACATGCATGTTGTCTCTCACTCTCTCTCTCTCAAAATAAATAAACTTTAAAGAAATAAAATAAGGGTCACCTGGGTGGCTCAGTTGGTTAAGTGTCCAACTTTGGCTTAGGCCATGATCTCGCAGTTTGTGGATTTGAGCCCTGCGTCAGGCTCTGTGCTGACAGCTCAGAGCTGGAGCCTGCTTTAGATTCTATGTTTCCCTCTCTCTCTGCCCCTCCCTTCCTTGTGTTCTGCCTCTTTCTCAAAGATAAATAAACAATAAAAAAAGAGAAATAATATAAAACCTTTCTTTTCAAATAGAAATATAGGGGTGCCTGGGTGGCTCAGTTGGTTAAGGATCCGACTTCAATTTAAGTCATGATTTCACAGCTCATGAGTGGCTCATGCCCCTCCCCAGTTTGTGCTCTGTCTCTGTCTCTCTCTCTCTCACAAATAAATAAACATTTTAAAAAAACGACAAATAGAAACAGTTATATCTCAAAGAAATGATTCCTCTCTCAACATCTGGAATTTATATTTTGAAACATATCCTATTCAAATGCACCAAGTCTGTCTCCTGCAATTACATTTTGATAATTGTCAGTTTACAGGTTTCTAGACTTTAATAGCTTAAAGATCTTAGAATATTTCTAGTGGAATGATAGGTTTTATACTATAAATGGTCAGAATAGATATTAAGAGATTTTATCCTCGTATACTTAAGATTTATAAATTATATTTTTATTTATATATTGTTTTCACTTTTTTCACAATTATATGAGATATTATTGGCATATAACATTGTATTAGTTTAAGGCGTAGAACATAATGATTTGATATATGTGTATACTGGAAGTTCTGGTGTGTGTATTTTCATTTTTAAGATAAATACCTAATAGAGGAATTGCTGAATCATATTGTAGTTCTATTTTTAATTTTTGAGGAACCTCCATACTCTTTTTCATACAGTTTACATTTCCATCAGTAGTGCACAAGGGTCCCCTTTTCTCTGCATCTTCACTGCTACTTGTTATTTCTTGTCTTTTGATATTCGCCATTCTAGCAGGCGTGATTTGATTGCGGTTTTCATTTGTATTTCTCTGATGATTCATTGTGTTGAGCATCTTTTCATGTGTCTGTTGGCCATCTGTGTGTCTTCTTTGAAAAGTCTACTCATATCTTGTGCCCATTTTTAATTGGGTTGTTTGGGGTTTTTGCCATCAAGTTGTTTGAGTTCTGAATATATTTTGGATATTAACCCCTTTTTGGACATACAGTTTGCAAATATTTTCTTATATTCAGTAGGTTGCTTCTCATTTTGTTGATGGTGTCCACTGCTTTGAAGAAGCTTTTAGTTTGATGTAGTTCCACCTCTTTATTTTTGTTTTTCTTGCCTTTGCTTTTGGAGTCAAATCCAAAATATCATCTACAAGACCAATGTCAAGGAGCTTGCTGCCTATGTTTTCTTGTAGGAACTTTATGGTTTCAGGTCTTATCTTCAGTACTTTAATCCATGTTGAGTTGAATTGATTTAATAAAGTTTTTTTAAATGTTTATTTATTTTTGAGAGAAAGACCAAGAGAGCAGGGGAGAGGCAGATACAGAATCCGAAGCAGGCCCCAGGCTCTGTGCTGACAGCTCAGAGCCTGATGTAGGACTCAAACATGCAAACCGTGAGATTATGACCAGAGCTGAAGTTGGACACTTAACCAACTGAGCCACCCAGGCACCCTGAGTTGAACTGATCTTTCTGTATGGTTTCATTCTTTTGCATGTGACTGTCGAGCTTTCCCAACACCATTTATTGAAAAGACTATACTTTCTCCATTGTATATTCCTGGCTCTTTTGTCATAAATTAATTGACTATATTGGGTGGTTTTATTTCTGGCCTCTCTTTTCTTTTTTTGTATGGATTTTGCACACTTTATTTTTTATTTATTTATTTTTTTTTGCAAATAGTTTATTGTCAAATTGGTTTCCATATAACACCCAGTGCTCATCCCTACAAGTGCCCTCCTCCATACCCATCCCCCCTCCCCTCCCCACATCCATCAGTCCTCAGTTTATGTCAGCATTCAAGTGTCTCTCATGGTTTGCCTCTNTAAACTCCCTGGCCTCAGGTTGTAGAGTTCTCAATATATCTGTCAGATCCATCTGGTTCAATGTGTCTTTTAAGTCCATTATTTCTTTAGTGATTTTCTCTCTGGTTGACCTATCCATTTCTGTAAGCAGAGTATTAAAGTCNCTCCCTGATTGGCCCATTCATTCTTTAGTAGGGTGTTTGGAGGTTTTCTAGACTTCTTCCTGTGATTTCAAGTTTCAAAGCATTATGATCTGAGAGTGTGCATGGTCTGATCTCAATTCTTTATATTTATTGAGGGCTGCTTTATGTCCCAGTATGTGATCTATCTTGGGGAATGTGCCATGCGCACTTGAGAATAAACTCCCTGGCCTCAGGTTGTAGAGTTCTCAATATATCTGTCAGATCCATCTGGTTCAATGTGTCTTTTAAGTCGATTATTTCTTTAGTGATTTTCTCTCTGGTTGACCTATCCATTTCTGTAAGCAGAGTATTAAAGTCCCCTGCTATTAGCACATTCTTATCTATAAGCTTATCTGTTTGTGATTAATTGTTTTAGATATTTAGGTGCACCCATATTCGGTGCATAGACTTTATGATAGTTAGTTCTTCCTGATGGATGGACCCTGTAATTATTATGTAGTGCCCTTCTTCATCTCTTGTTATTGTCTTTCATTTAAAGTCCAGTTTGTCTGATATAAGTATAGCTACTCCGGATTTCTTTTGATTTCCCGTAGCATGATATATATTTCTCCATCCCCTTACTTTTAATCTGAAGGTGTCTTCCAGTCTAAAATGAGTTTCTTGTAGACAGCATATAGATGGATTTTGGTTTTTTATCCATTCTGCTACCCTGTATTTTTTGATTGGAGCATTCAGCCCATTTACATTCAGTGTTATTATTGAAATATGTAGGTTTAAGTCTTTGTATCTTTTGTAGGGTTCGTGTTTGTGATGGTGTCTCTGTTATCTTTGTTCCTTGCAACATTTCCTTCAGAGGGTCCCCCTCAGGATTTCTTGTAGGGCTAGCTTAGTGGTGACAAATTCTTTCAATTTCTGTTAATTTGGAAAGGTTTTTTTATCTCTCCTTCTATTTTGAATGACAGGCTTGCTGGATAGAGGATTCTTGGCTGCATATTTTTACTGTTCATCACATTGAAGATCTCCTGCCATTCCTTTCTGGCCTGCCAAGTTTCAGTAGATAGGTCTGTCACCACTCTGATAGGTTTCCCTTTGTATGTTAGGGCCCTTTTCTCCCTAGCTGCTTTCAAAATTCTCTCTTTGTCCTTATATTTTGCCATTTTGACTATGATATGTCGTGCAGAAGATCGATTCAAGTTACGTCTGAGGGGAGTCCTCTGAGCCTCTTGTATTTCCACATTTACTTCCTTCCCCAGGTCGGGGAAGTTCTCTGCTATAATTTGTTCCAGGACTCCTTCAGCACCTTTCCCTCTCTCTTCCTCTTCTGGGATTCCTATGATACGGATATTGTTGCGTTTGACCGTATCGCTGAGCTCTCGAATTCTTCTTTCCTGTTCCTGGATCAGTTTGTCTCTTTTTTTGTCAGCTTCTTGTTTTTCTATAATGGTGTCTTCTAAATCACTTATTCTCCTTTCTGCCTCTTCAATCCGTGCATTGGAGGCCTCTAATTTATTATGTATCTCATTTATCGCATTTTTTAATTCTTCATGCCTATTTTTATTTTCCATTCTGTCTGTAGCCATAGTTTCTTTGATGTCCCCTATGTTTTTTTCAAGCCCAGCTATTAATTTTACCATTATTATTCTAAAATCTTGTTCAGTTATGCTGCTGATATCTGTTTTGAGCAGTTCATTAGCTGTCATTTCTTCTTGGAGTTTCTTTGGAGGAGAGGTCTTTCGTTTCGTCATTTTAGTTAGCTTTCCGGCTCTTGTTGGTTTTAAAGACCTGTTATGCTCTCTGTTTCTATGAGCGCTGCTATATCCAAGAAGACTCTTTGACTTTCCAGGGCCTATCCTTTCAGAGAGTGTTTTTTGAATGGTATCTCTTGGTCTCTCTTGTTGGGACCTTGGTTATTTTATTTTCCTATTCGTAGTGATATTTGGGACTCTCCACCTTGTGTACTCTGGCTTGTTTCTTGAGGTAGCCCTGGAAAAGAGAACAGACAGACAAACACACAGGGAGCAGGGGCACACAAATGCACGGAGTAATTCAACTAACATGCAAACTGAGTGGGAAAACGAAAAAGTTAAGAGAAACGACGTCGGAGGGAGGGTCAATAATAGAGAGTATAAAATACATAAAAGGGTCAAAAAGGAGAAATGAAAAGGAAAAAATAAGAAAACTGACGGACAAAGAACGGTTTAAAGCATATAACCGGATTTCCCAGCTACAGTTAAATAGCCGTGTGTATGCNGCGTGTGTGATCCAATGCGTCAGACGGGAGTTCAGTCTTGAAGGTTGTGGGGAGGTGAGTGGCGGTGCTCCAGTCCCTTCTTTAACCAAGCACTGCACCTTGCTTTTTTGGACGTGTAAACTCCCCGTACCGGGGGCGCAGCCAAAGTTGGTTGCACTCTTCAACCCACTGGCCTCTCTTCTCTGTTTCATCGATTTATGTGTCAGTTTTTATGCCAACACCATACACTTTTGATTACTATAGCTTTGTAATATAACTTAAAATCAGGAATTATGAAGGCTTTGGCTTTGTTCTTTTTCAAGATTACTTTGGCTATTCAGGCTCTTTTGTGGATTTATGCAAATTACTGGATTTTTAAAAAAAATTTTTGTGAAAAATGCTGTTGGAATTTTGATAGGGATTGCATTGAATCTATAAGTTTGGATAGTATGGACATTTTAACAATATTAATTCTTCCAATCATCTCACCCAGAATGTCTTTCCATCTATTTGTGTTTTCTAATTATTTCATCCATGTCTCAGAGTATAGATTTTTTACCTCCTTGGTTTAATTTATTCCTAGGAATTTTATTCTTTTTGATGCAATTGTAAATATATTGTTTGTTTAATTTCCCTTTCTGATTTTTGGGGTTAATATATAGAAGCTCAACTAATTTGACTTAAAAAAATGTTTTTTAGAAGTTTTAAGTAAACTCTACACATGGGGCTTGCACTTATGACCCAGAGAACACGAGGTGCATACTCTGCCTGTGGAGTCAGCCAGGCACCCCTTGGGTGTTGACTTTTTAATCTTGCAACATTATTGACTTCATTTATTCTAACAGATTGTTTTGTGTGGAGTTTTTAGGGTGTTATAGAATATGATGTCACCTGCAAGTACAGACACTACTTCTTCTACTTCTTTTCTAATTCAGGTGCCTTTTGTTTCTTTTTCTTCCTAATTGCTCTGGCTAGAAATTCCAGTATTATGTTGAATACAAGTGGTGAGAGTGAGCAGCCTTGTCTCGTTCTTGATTTTAGAGGAAAGGCTTTCTTTCAGGTTTTTACTGCTGAGTATGATATTCACTTTGAACTTGTCATAGATGGCTTTTATTAGGTGTGTTCTTATTCTGCCCACTTGATTGAGGGTTTTTATCATAAATGAGTATTGAATTTTGTCAGATGGTTTTTCTGTATCTATTGAGAAGAACATATGATTTATCCTTCATTTTGTAATGTATATTACATTGATTTACAGATGTTGAAACATTCTTGTGTTCCTAGAGTAAATTCCACTGGATCATGGCATATGGTCTGTTTAATGTATTATTGTATCTGGTTTGCTAATATTTTGTTTTAGAATTTTTGTATGTATATTCATCAATACTGTTTTGTAATTTTCCTTTCTTGGAGTGTCCTTATCTGGTTTTGGTATCATGGTAATGCTGGCTTTGTAAAATGAGTTTAGAAGTGTTCCCCACTCTTCTGTT
This sequence comes from Crocuta crocuta, assembly GCF_008692635.1. Classification (NCBI taxonomy): domain Eukaryota; kingdom Metazoa; phylum Chordata; class Mammalia; order Carnivora; family Hyaenidae; genus Crocuta; species Crocuta crocuta. Next base: position 4,522,721 of record NW_027532591.1, read on the forward strand.
GTTTGGAAGAGTTTGGGAAACATTGGTATTTTTTAACATTTGATAGAATTCATTCGTAAAGCCAACTGGTCCTGGACTTTACGTTTTTGGGTGATTTTTAATTATTGATTCAATCTCCTGATTAGTAATTGGTTTTCAGATTTTCTGTTTCTTCATGATTCACTCTTGGTAGGTTTGTATTCATCTAGGAATTTATCCATTTTCTTCAGGTTTTCCAATTTGTGAGTATATGATTGTTTATAGTAGTCTCACGATCATTTGTATTTTTGTTATCAGTTGTAATGTCTATAATGTAATTGAAAGTATAATACAAATTTGATCTACTTTCTAGAAAGTTTAAACAAGTCTCTTAAGTGGTGTTTCCTCACCGATGGAGAATTACTTCCAAGCAGAAGCTTACAACCTGGACAAGGTATTAGATGAATTTGAACAAAACGAAGGTGAGAATTTACTTTGGTGAATCTATTTGAATATATTTATGATATGGAGAATGGGGGGTTGGAAGAGGATGCAACACTTTAAAAAAAATAAAACTGAATAAAGTGACTTAATGATAATAGTTTTATATTTTAATACTCAGAGGAGGAACTAACATTTTTAAGCAGTATGTGCCAGATACTGTGCTAAAGCATTTATATGGACTATATTATTTAATTTTTAAGATAATCCCATGAAAGCAGATTTTATGTACATTTTACAGATGAGAGACACAGAGAGATTAAGCATCTTCCTCAAAGTTAATTTGCTGATAAGTGGCAGGATGAGTAATTTCCAGGCAGTATGACACTAGAGTCTAAAATCTCTTTATGCAACCAATTTATGATCAAGAAGAGCTTTAGAATGTGTGATTGTATTTCCAAAGCTAAGAAAAGTCACTTGTTGCCTTTTGATTGACCAATAAAGGTGCATTTTATGTTTATTATTTATTTATTTATTTTTTAAATGTCTATTTATTTTTGAGACAGAGAGAGACTGAGCATGAGCAGGGGAGGGGTAGAGAGGGAGAGGGAGACACCAGGCCCCAGGCTCTGAGCTGTCAGCACAGAGCTCGATGCTGGTCTCAAACTCACAAACCTGAGCTGAAGTTGGAAACCACCCAGGTTCCCCAAAAGATACATTTTATTTTATTTTTATTTATTTATTTTTTTAAATTTTTATTTATTTCTAGGAGAGAGCGAGAGAGACAGCGTGAGCAGGGGAGGGTCAGAGAGAGAGGGAGTCAGACTGAAACAGGCTCCAGGCTCTGAGCTGGCAGTCAGCACAGAGCCCGATGCAGGGCTTGAACCCACGAACCGCGAGATCATGACCTAAGCGAAAGTCGGACGCTTAACCGACTAAGCCACCCAGGCCCCTATAGATACATTTTAAACCTAATTTTAAAAGATGTATATGTTTAAGTTACTGCCAAAATGGTTAAATAAAATGTCAGCTTAAGAGTCACTTCATTTAAGGAAAACTTTTCTTTAAATTTCCCTCTGCGTATGACTTGAATGGATAAGCCATAATTAGATCTCTATCTTTTACCTTGCCTTCCTTCCCTGGTGTTCTCTGTTTCTAAGGAGAAATATCATGTAACAAGTTTACAAAGTGATCTTTTTCCATCTGAAGTCCATGATTTTAGTAATGGTCGCCAAACTTTTACTGTATTCAGTGATTCAGTTGTTCTTTGATAGTAATTGAGAAGAGAGATTAGTTTCAATTTTGCTGCTTTGGGTCTATGATGGAGCAAGCCTTCAAAAGATATGGGAGGGGCGCCTGGGTGGCTTAGTCGGTTAAGCGTCTGACTTTCGCTTAGGTCATGATCTTGTGGTTCGTGGGTTCGAGCCCCGCGTCAGACTCTGTGCTGACTGCCAGCTCAGAGCCTGGAGCCTGTTTCAGAGTCTGTGACTCCCTCTCTCTCTGACCCTCCCCTGCTCACGCTGTCTCTCTCTCTTTCCTAGAAATAAAATAAAAAAAAAAATTAAAAAATAAAAAAAAAGATATGGGATTATGGGAATTAGGGGAAAAAACGAAGAAGGAATGATACATGGAATAGTATGCTCTTCTCATAATTTACCATTGATGACCTGAAGCTACTCCATAGCCATAGGATTCATGTAAATGTAAAAATTAATCATTTGAGATTTTATTGGATCTAGATGGGTTTTATACATACCAAAGCAGAAGGTGTATTTTCCTCTCTGTTTCAATCATTTATACAAATAATTTCTCAATCCTTTCTTGGGTTAGGCCCTCCGTGTATCACAGTTATTTGTTATGAGATATCTACACTGGTGCTAGACCTAATCACATGAATAATGTACTTCTAGAATACCATCGACTCTAACAAAACTGTTAGTTCATTACATGATTCTCTTTGTGACTTCTGTAGATTCTAGTAGGGTATTTTGTATGTAGTTGATTTTGAATACATTTTTGTTGAATCAGTGAAAATTGTCTTTTAGTTCCAAAATATAGCATTTGCTTATAAAAAAATTACTCCTTTAGAAGAAGAACTTGAGAAGCGAGATTCTTGTTTGCAATGATGTTGTTTATTTGTTTGGAACTATTTTTTTAATTAAAAAATTTTTTTAAAAATTTTTAATTAAAAATTTTAATTTTTTTAAAAGTTTACTTTTGAGAGAGGGAGAGAGCACAAGCAGGGGAAGGTCAGAGAGAGAGGGAGACACAGATCCAAAGAAGGTTACAGGCTCCAAACTGTCAGCACAGAGCCCATTGTGGGGCTTGAATCATGTAACTATGAGACCTGAACCAAAGTTGGACACTTAACTGGCTGAGCCACCCAGGCGCCTCCCAAATTTTTTTAAATTAGTTGCATTAACACTACAACCTCTAGCCTGGTATCTTTCAAAGTATATTTTAAATAAAGTGATTTTTCATTTTGTGTTAATTTCCTTCTTAAATGAAAAATCTACCACACATGGATGGTGATGACAGTAGATAATTAACACTATGCCCACGTGGTATGTGGTCGAATAATGAAATTTTTAATAACTGATCATTCTTTTTTGAATATTATTAAATATTCTTATAAGAAGCAGTAATTCCTTTTTATTTCCATGAACCATCTTGGAGATAATTTCTTTTTTTTTTTTTTTTTTTTTTTTTTTTTTTTTTTATAGGAGAGAGAGAGAGAGAGAGACAGCGTGAGCAGGGGAGGGTCAGAGAGAGAGGGAGTCACAGACTGAAACAGGCTCCAGGCTCTGAGCTGGCAGTCAGCACAGAGCCCTACGCGGGTCTCAAACCCACGAACTGCGAGATCATGACCTAAGCCAAAGTCGGATGCTTAACCGACTAAGCCACCCAGGCGCCCCTAATGATTTCTTTTTTTAAAGGAAGCATATGTTACTAACTCTCCAGTCTCTGCTAGCCTACATTTGGTCAACTCAGGATTTAACACTGAGAGAATTTAAGACCATTCTCCACATATTCTGATGTTTTATGGTCTTTACAGTTTGCCCTTTCTAGCTTCTTCTCACTGTTTCCTGACACTAATTCTTTTTCAACTCAGACTTATTTATTGCTCTCTCAGATTGTTGTGTTTGGGGCTATACCTGTTCTCCCTTATGAATGACTTCTTTTCCAAACTGACGTGTAATACAGGAATAGTCTTAAGAATTTTTTTTGTTTTGTTTTAGAAACTTTTATTTTTGTTTTTAGAAACTCCATATTCTATGAATATTCTATTTTTAGATATCCTAGGAATATTTTAGTTTCAGAGTATTTGCAGGTGTAGTTAATTAACTGAGTCCTAGCTTTTCCAGTGTCACCAGCAAACTTATTGTAATTATTTTTTCAGATGAAACAGTTTCTCCTATTTTATTGGATACCAAGTGGAATAAGATTCTAGATCCCTCTTCTCACCGACTGTCATTTAACCCTGCATTGGCCACTGTGAATGAACCTGCAGTTTCTAATGAGTCACAGCCACAACTGAAAGTCTTCTCTCTGGCTCATTCAGCTTCTCTGACCACAGAGGAAGAGGACCATTGTGCTAATGGACAGGACTGTACTCTGAATCCAGAGATTAACACAATGTGGATTGATGAAAATGCCGTTGCAGAAGATCAGTTAATTAAGAGGAACTGTAATCGAGACGATCAATGCAGTACTGTCGAAGTGGGAGAAAAGAAATGTGGAAATCTTGCTTGTCTGCCAGATGAGAAGAATGTTCTTGTTGTAGCCGTCATGCATAACTGTGATAAAAAGACATTACAAAGCGATTTGCAGGATTGTAATAATTATAATAGTCAGTCTCTCATGGATGCCTTTAGCTGTTCACTGGATAATGAAAACAGACAAACTGATCAATTTAGTTTTAGTATAAATGGGTCCACTGAAAAAGATATGAACTCAGAGAAGCAAATGGATCTGTTGAATAGACCAAGTGCAGTGGGGGATTCTGTTAAACATACGTGTCCTACTTCATCTGATAATCTAGCCAGTGTCTGTTCCCCTTCACAATCAAATGATGATGAAAATACAGGTAGAGATCCCTCCATGTCTGTGATTACAAGTTTAACAATTGATTCAGTAATCTCATCCCAGGGAACAGATGAAGATCCTGCTGCTAAAAAGCAAGAGAACTGTATACCAGATGAGGTTCTCACTGGCAAAACCAGCTCTGCTAGGATGGATCTAGGGAGTCCAAACTCCTTTTCCCATCTGAGTGAGGGGAATTTGATGACAAAAGAGCCAGCAGAGGAGAGAACAACCGAAGAATCCGTCCGATCTGGTTTACCTTTGCTTCTCAAAACAGACATGCCTAATGGATCTGGAAGGGATGATAACTGTGAACAGTTTTCAGATTGCCTTGTGCCCAGTGAAGTTAGAGCTGATGAAAGGGAAGGTTGTGAACGTGAAGAAATTCTTGGCACTGCAGAACTTCTTAATATGACAGAGCATTTCTCTGATTCTCAGGAGATGACTAATTGGAAACTGACTAAACTAAATGATATGAATGACAACCAAATAAATAAAGAAAACGAGAAGTTTCTACAGTTGAGTCAGCCTGAGGACATTTACAGTGATAGTGGAGGAGACTGTGATAGAATGGCAGAAGCAGGTCTAGATTTAAAAGGAACTTGTGTGAATGAAAGTGAAGGATGTGATTTCTCCACTGTGGATACACCAGCAGCAAATTCTGTATCTAATTGTGATTCCTATGGAATGCAGAGCCCAGTTGTTTGTTTTGTTCCAAAGACTTTACCCTCCAAAGAAGATTCAGTAACAGAAGAAAAGGAAATAGAAGAGAGCAAATCAGAATGCTACTCAAATATTTATGAACAGAGAGGAAATGAAGCCACAGAAGGGAGTAGTCTACTTTTAAACAGTACTGGTGACCTAATGAAGAAAAATTATTTACACAGTTTCTGTAGCCAAGTTCCATCAGTGCTTGGGCAGTCTTCTCCTAAGATAGTAGCAAACCTGCAATCTATCAGTGTTCCTTTTGGTGGTGCAAGACCCAAGCAACCTTCTAATCTTAAACTTCAAATTCCAAAGCCATTGTCTGACCATTTACAAAATGACCTTCCTACAAATAGTGGAAATAATATTAAAAACAAAAATGATGTTCTTGGGAAAGCAAAATTAGGGGAAAACTCAGCAACCAATGTATGCAATTCGTCTTTGGGAAACCTCTCTGTTGCTGATACAAATGGGGAACATTTAGAAAGCTACGAGTCTGGGATATCCAGTAGACCATGCCTTGCATTAGCTCCAGAAAGCCCAGATAATGATCTCAGAGCTGGTCAGTTTGGAATTTCTGCCAGGAAGCCATTTACTACTCTGGGTGAGGTGGCTCCAGTGTGGGTACCAGATTCTCAGGCTCCAAATTGCATGAAATGTGAAGCCAGGTTCACATTCACCAAAAGGAGGCATCATTGCAGAGCATGTGGGAAGGTAAGTTGTGTGTGTATCAGGTCACAAATATGGCATGCCTATTTTATTTAGCTCAATTAGAAATTAATAAAGGCAATATAAGGTGAACATACTTCTGGTTGAGATGACATTATAATAGCTTGGAACACCCAGTTCTAGTAAATTTCTAAATAAAAAATGACCTTGTTGAATCTTAGTGTTTATATAATTTTTCTTTGGTTGCCAAGATTTAAGCTGAATCACTTTCCATGAACAGATGAGAATTGAGGAAGTGTTAACTTTGTGGTTTCTATATTGATAGATACTTGGGTTAATGGAATAGTTTGAAATAAGGAACTTATTTTTTTTGATTTAAGAAATACTTGTACTTGACTTCATATTTTTTAATTCTTGAAAAATTGAATATTACACTTAAAATCCATTTAGTTTTTGTTATAGGAGTTTGGCCACTCTACTAGACACTCTGGAACTTTTTATACACACATACACATATTTTTGTCTTTTTCCCCATTTAACTTTGATAAAAATAGAGTTGAGGGCTATAAATCCTATGACAAGGTTGTAAGAGTACTTGATATTCCTTAAGTCTCCCTAAGTTTTGCTTGCTATAACATGTCAACTGGTTTGTCTTTTTAACAAGAGCTGTAAACAAGGAGGAAGGGGGTTTTATATTTTTAAAAAGATTGCAAAGCTTGGTGTCAGGTATGGATTCCAATTTTAGCTTTGTTATTTTTGACTATATCGCTTTATTAAGCTTTAGTTTTTATAAAAAACGAAAGATTAGTAATTTTCATTTGGCTGTTGTGAAGATTAAACGAGATACAGATGTAATAGTAAGCACTCAATAAGTAATCTCTACTCCTTCTTGCCTGATTTACTGGTCTGTTTGTGCTAATTAGGATTGCTTTCACCTTCAAGGAACAGATTTTTCTGGCTCTTTGTGATTTAGACAAAAACAGCATTTCAAATAACAGGAAGCCTGAAGATAGAGGCTCACTTATGTCTGGTTGTAGAGTGAGGATCTCTGAAGTTTTCTTGGTTTTCACTCATGGTCTCAAGAGAGTGGCACAGCTGTAAGTGTCAAGTTCAATCTGGCAACTTCTCAAATACAGGGAAATTGGTTGGGGGCTGTCTCAGCATGGAGGAAAGAATTCCTGGCAACTTCTTTCAGTTTATTGGTCATTTCATAACCATAGGTGCAATTTTATACCAATTATTGACCAGGGGTGACAAGATTGACTGGCTAAGGTGAATCATGATTCATCCCTTGGGGCTGAGCCCAGTTTTGCCTGAACAGAAGGGGATTCCATTCATATGGGAAAGGAGGAAAATGTTTCCTGGGTGGGCAGTCAGAAAGGGCTACTACTATCAGGGTACAAAAGAACAAAATGATGGGGAGCAGAAGGAAGTTAAGCTGTTATTAGGCTACTGGTCTCTGGTTATTAAAATTTAAAGAAAATAATTTGTCTCATTCTTAAATATCTTATAGTCTGAAATAAACTCAGTAGCCTGAACAGTCAATTTTCTATTAAGAAATTAGAGTTGTCTTTTTTATGTAGTTCTATGTGTTGCCTACTCTGTAGAATAATTTCTACAAATTTTGCTTTCTTGAGCAAATAATAATGCTCCAGACCAGCATATCAAGATGTAATGAATAAATAGGTAATAGGTGGATTTAGAAAGGAAATGTTGGCTAAATAGCTCATAAATTGAAAAATTAAATGGAAGTTTTGCTGAATGGAATTTATAAATTTATGGATTCATGTGGATTATGGATTCATATTCTATTTTTTACCTTTTTATCGCCAGTTACATCAGAGATATTCTAGGGATTGATGAGATAATGTCTATAAGAATCCTTGAACTTCTCAGAAGAAAAGAGCCTATAAACATTTGTATACTTTTTCTAGCTATTAATGAGATTATACTGGGGAATGAGGGTAGCTAGAAAAATACCCCAAGCAATGTGATTTTGTAAAATAATGTTTACTGCTGAAAAAAGAAATTTAGTTTGCAAACCCGGTAATTTCTCTACTTAGTACCTGTGGATTAATACTTTTCGCTCTTAACAAGCATATGGTAATCATCTAATATATGAAAAGTTCTGGGCTAGGTATTGGTCATTCAGAGATGCAAAAATTGCAATTTATGACCTCATTGACCTCATGGGCACTGATTTCCATAAGTTGGGAGAGGACTATCTGGATTTCCTGGAGTTAAAAAAAAAAAACAAAAAACCCATGAGAGACTCTTGAATGCCGAGAACAAACTGAGGGCTGATGGGGGTGGGCAGGAAGGGGGGTGATGGGCATGGAGGAGGGCACTTGGGGGGATGAGCACTGGGTGTTATATGGAAACCAACTTGACAATAAATTATTTTTTTAAAAAAATCGTAAAAAAAATTGTGAAACATGGATTTGAGTTGACAAACAGACCATCTTACAACAAATTATAATACATTGTGTTAAGAGCCCGTTATATGTGCCTTATATTCATTCTCATTAATCCTCATTATACCCTTATAGAATGGGTTGTTAGTTTTTCCCTATTTGATTAAGAATCAGAGGTTCTTAATCTCTGATTAAGATAATGGTCAAGGAATATAACTAGGATCTCATAGCTTGAAAGTGCAAGAGCCAGATTTAAAGCTGGTACCCTTTCTTCAGTCATACTGCTTCCAGCTTGTCTCCTCATTTATACTAGCAGTATGAAGAAAATTGAGGGATAAGAGCTTAATTTTTCTAAGAATGGCAGAAGGAGTCAGAAAAATCACGTTACAAAATGACTATTTGGAAAGGATGATATAAGAAAGTGGATGTAATTTACGGGCAAAGTTCTAAAGTGTGTGAGAAAAACGAGATCACATCAGAGTACAGGTGGAAAAGTACAGGTGGGAAAAGGGAAATAAATTCACTTCACAAAAGAATGGGACAAGATAAAAATACCCATGGTAGAAGGAGTTAATAGAAGATTGTGGAAAATTATTTACCATAGATTAAAGCTTATCAATTCTTGATAAGCAATAGAGTTGTCATAACATCTTGGTAAAATGTAATTAGGTAAAATATAAAATAATTAAACTAGAATTTATGAAAGTGTCAAAATGTTGCAGTTTATTTCTGTATTGCTGTAATGATCAGGATATCTGGATTCCATTCTTCACTGTTAGTTGGAAAAGTATGTCAGACTAAAATGCTCAGCAAATGTGAATTTTATGATTTCACTCATTATTAAGATAATTGCTCCACATAGCAGCATAATCCCTACTTCTCCTGTATGATAGGTGATAAATTATAGAGTAGAAAGAGTACAGAGAATTCTTTCTCCAAAAGGTGCCCTTTAAGTTCAGATGATCCCCATTATTATATACCCATATTCGTTTCCTATGGAAATCACTGACTCCAGCAAATAGTGGTTATTCATCCTCTGTCAAGCTCCATTTGCCATCAATGTTTTGACCCCTTTTTATTTGATTATTTGACTTCAAAGGCCTAAGGAAGCATTGAGTTTAAGAGTAAAGGAAAGAGGAGTTTTTAAAGTGAAGAATTTCTAAAAAGAAAAAAAGCTGTTAATCTTCTGTTTGGTCATTTTCAAGGCTTTGTCACACTTTATCATGTACCATCACTGATGTGTCCAATTATTATTTACTTGGTGCCAGCTGTTAATGACTGCTCTATTTACTATTTAACAGAAGCAGACATAAAAATATTCTTTAAAAGTAAAACTTGTTGGGACACCTGGGTGGCTCAGTCAAGCGTCCGGCTTCAGCTCAGGTCATGATCTCATGGTTGGTGGGTTCGAGCCCTGCATCGGTCTCTGTGCCGACATTTCAGAGCCTGGAGCCTGCTTCAGATTCTGTGTCTCCCTTTCTCTATGCCCCTCCCCTCCTCTGCCTGCTTGCTCGTTCTCTCTGTCACTGTTTCTCTCTCTCAAAAATAAAATAACATAAAAGTAAGACTTGTTGAACTGGTAATTAATAACCTGAATATTTTGTATTCAGTTGAGACGGTGTGAAAGATGAAATTAGAATAATATTAAAAAATTCTTTTGATGTTTATTCATTTGAGAGAGAGAGACACAGAGCATGATCAGGGGAGAGGCAGAGAGTAAGGGAGACACAGAATCTGAAGCAGGCTCCCGGCTCTGAGTTGTCAGCATAGAACCCGAGTCGAGGCTTGAACTGATGAGCCCTGGGATCATGACCTGAGCTGAAGTTGGATGCTTACCCGACTGAGCCACCCAGGCACCTCTAGAATAACATTTTGAATACTTCTACTTTATGCTAGGCTTATCTAGTTTAATATTGCAGTTCTCTGAGATATAGTTACAGGTGAGAAAAATGCACCTCAGAAAGGTTAAGTAACTTGCCTAAATCCTCAGAGTTTAACAGTGAGAGTGCATTGATTTTAAGACAAATCTGTCAGACTCCAAAGCCTTATGCTCTTTTTACCACACTGGACATAGCAACAAAGTTTATCTGTACTTGAATTGCTTACTAGAAATATAAGTCGTTGCCTGTGGGTGAACTTAGTTTGGGGCAGTGGTAAAGGATTGGGAATTTGAGTATTTGAATTTATAAGGAAGACAAAAATTCTGAGTGATTGGTGCTATCAGATGATGGTGGAGTTAGTAGGATTTAAGGATTTTACCTATCAGGTCTTGACTTACAAAATAGAGAAAGAACAATATGGGCACCAAGTCATTGGACAAGGAGGAGAATGGCAGTATTACAGACCACTCAGATTTATTCACAGTTACTTTTTTCATTGTAATTGACTTTAAAAGTATAACTCAAGTAGATGCTTTTTTTACTGCATTAGTGATTTGAATAGATGGAACAGAGAAGAGAGCTGTAAGAGAGGTACTGTGCAAAGAATACTGGAATGGGTTTGAAAGAGCTGTAGGCTTCTGTTTCCTCTTCTGTAAAAGGAGGCAATTGCATAGACTTTGTTTCCCTGCAGCTCTGAAAGAGCTTACATGAAGTTTTGTGGTTAAAAAAAAATAGAAACCTAAATGGAAAGATTGTGCTAGCATTGATTTATCTCTGTAAGGTTATTACTAAATGTACTGATTAGCTAAGGTCAGTTTGTGGGAATAGTCCACCATTAAACATTTTGAAGTGTACTGTACTGAAAGTGTGTTTTCTGGAAGTCATCTCAGTTAGACTAGAATGCTGTATTTGTCAAGTGTCAGTTAAGTGTGCTACAGTGAGCATTTTATTTTGCAATTACTGTTTCCTTTTTGATTCATTTCCCATACTAATTTCTTCAAGATCCCTTTAGGGATATATGGTCCTTTTCACTTACAGTTTAAAAAAAAAATAGCTTGATGACATGCCTAATGACAAAGTGACACATTGAAAAATGATCTAGATTAATTTTTAATGTAGTTCTAAAAAGCTTCCCCATTTCAGACACTTGGGATTAGGGATTATAGATATTTTAACATATATTGAGCATTTACAAATGTAATTAGAAGATATTTTATATAATTTTATATTTGTATGCTATATAAATATTTTGTGAGTTTATATAATTTATATAATACATGTATTTATGTATATAATGGCAAATACAGTCAATATCTAACTTTGCTTTTAATTTGAATATGTAATTTGCACTAATGTCAGGAGTAATTTTTTTTTCAAGTTTATTTATTTTGAGAGAGAGAGCATGAGAGCAGGGGTGGGGCAGAGAGAGAGAGAGAGAGAGAGAGAGAGAGAGAGAGAGAGAGAGAATCCCAAGCAGACTCCACAGTGCCAGCGCAGAGCCCAACATGGGGTCGAACCCATAAACTGGAGATCATGACCTGAGCTGAAATCAAGAGTCACATGCTGACTGAGCCACCCAGGTGCCCCATGGAGTAATTTTATCTATAAAGATATGTAACAGAACTATATATATTTTGATATTTATGTCATTATACCATATATTTAGTTTAAGTGAAAATATACTTAAAAGAATTAAAATAATCATATCTAAAATAACTATTCAAATTTAATACTGAGAATAAAACTCATTTTAAAAAATATTTTTTAGAAGTTAATAATTATGCTCACCCAAAACATTAGGGGAGAGTTACAAAGTTTTGATGCTATCTGGGATAAAATAATATTATTCCAGAGCATGAAAAAATTTGATGTTGCTTGTTTTTTAATCATAAGAAAAAAATATTACTCTAAATTGGGGCGCCTGGGTGGCTCAGTCGGTTAAGCGTCTGACTTCGGCTCAGATCATGATCTCACAGTTCGTGGGTTCGAGCCCCGTGTCAGGCTCTGTGCTGGCAGCTAACTCAGAGCCTGGAGCCTGCTTCAGATTCTGTGTCTCCCTCTCTCTCTCTGACCCTACCCTGCTCATGCTTTCTCTCAGAAATAAATAAAACATTAAAAATTTTAAAAGAAAGAAAAAATATTACTCTAGAGATTACAGAAATGTTAAATATTTTTAAATGAATGTCATACTGTAAAAGGCAGCCAAGTAAGAGAATCTTTCCCTTGTCGCCTTGTTACATGCCAGTGTTAAAGTATATGTTAATCAGTTAAAGCATGTAAGACCTTTATAACCGTGTGTCTCTGTATAATGCCATGAGATTAACTCACAGAAAAAAATCTGTCTTCAGTTAAGACCTTTTTAATTGCATAACTAATGCTCGTTGCATGCAAGTTATGACAGACTTGCCTGATACCAGATTGATTATGTCCCATGTAATGTTTTAGCAGGATTTCAATAGCATTTGTCAATATTGACTTCATCCAGGTATTACAAAAATTTTCATTCTGAGAGCTCTAGGATGTGCAGTGTGCTTCTCATCTCTACAAGGGCAGAAATACTGTTGTTCTGTTTTGTTTTGTTTTTTTCATATTAGATTTACTTTACCTATTTTGGAGCCCAGGCATCAGTAATCCTACTCCTCAGTTCATGGCATGCTTTTAAAAAGATTTAATCCCAACGTAGTTAAAATTACAGAGTATTTTAATATTCTTTAATATTTCTTTAAAATAAAATAATATTGGGGAGGCTTGGTGGCTCAGTAAGTTGAGCACCTGACTTTTGATTTTGACCCAGGTCATGGTCTCATGGTTTGTGAGATCCCCATGTTGGATTCAGTGCTAATGGTACAGAGCCTGATTGGGATTCTCTCTCTCCCTTTTTCTTTGCCCCTCCCTCCTGTCTCTCTTCCTCTCTCTCTCTCAGAATGAATAAATAAACTTAATAAAAGTAATTTTTTTAAAAACACCCTCTCTTTTTTATGTTTTATTTATTTCTGAGAGAGGGAGAGAGAGAGACAGCATGAGCAGAGGAGTATCAGAGAGAGAGGGAGATACAGAATCTGAAACAGGTTCCAGGCTCTGAGCTGTCAGCACAGAGCCCGTCGCGGGGCTTGAACCCACTAACCATGAGATCATGACCTGAGCTGAAGCTGGATGCTTAACCAACTGAGCCACCCAGGCGCCCCCGAAAAAGTAATATTTATGATGGCAATCTCCTGTCTACTTCTACATATCCCTGTTCCCTAGTTTAGCTTACTAGACATATCCACTTAAAAAAACAAATGGACTGGGGTGCCTGGGTGGCTCAGTTGATTGAGTGTCTGGCTCTTGATTTTGGCTCAGGTCATGATCTCATGATTTGTGAGATTGAGCCCTGCATTGGGCTCTGTGCTGGCAATTCAGAGCCTGTTGGGATTCTCTCTTTCCTCTCTCCCTTCCCCTCCCCGGCTCTCATGTTCTCTCTCTCTCAAAGTAAATAAACTTAAAAAAGTAAATAAAAACCAACAACAAAAAACCAAATAGACTATTTTTTAGAGCAGAAAAATTGAACATAAAGTACAGAGTTGCCACATACCTCTAGTTGACCCCGTTATTAGCATCATGCCACTAATGTGGTATATTTGTTAGAATTGATGAACCAATGTCAATACATTGTTATTAACTGAAGTCCTATAAAAGAAATAAATACTGTGGTTTACTTTAGATTTCACTCCTTCTGTTGTACAGGTCTGTATATAAAGGCATTTATATAAATGCATAAATGCAAAAATGTGTCCTATTATAGTATCCTATAGAATAATTATACTATCCTAAAAATCCTTTGTGCCCCACTTGTGCATGCCTTCCTTCCACCAGAACTGTCAGCAATCACTGATCTGTTTTATTTTTTAATTTTATTTTTTAATGTTTATTTTTGAGAGAGAGAAAGAGACCGGGAAGGGGCAGAGAGAGAGGGAGACACAGAATCTGAAGCAGGCTCTAGGCTCTAAGCTGTCAGTATAGAGCCTGACATGGGGCTCGAATCCACAAATTGCAAGATCATGACTGAAGCCAAAATCGGAATCTTAACCGATGGAGCCACCCAGGCGCCCCTCGCTGATATTTTTACTGTTCTGTAGTTTTGCCTTTTCCAGAATGTCTTATAATTGGGATCATACAGTTATGTAACCTTTTCAGACTGACTTCTTTCACTTAGTAATATGCATTTTCATTTCCTCCATGTCTTTTTTTTTAAAAACCAAGGTAAAATTGACATACAACACTGTATTAGTTTCAAGTGTATAAGATAATGATTCAGTATTTGCATATATTGGGAAATGATCAACACAGTAAGTGTAGTTAATATGTTACCATACATAGTTACAATTTTTTTGATGAGAACTTTTTTTTTAGGTTTATTTAATTTGAGAGAGAGAGTAAAACTGTATGTGTGAGCAGGGGAGAGGCAGAGAGAGAGAGAGAGAGAGAATCCTAAGCAGGCTCCACATTGTCAGCATGGAGCCAGATGCTGGGCTCAAACCCATGAACCATGGGATCATGGCCTGAGCCAAAATCGAGAGCCAGACACTTACTCGACTGAGCCACCCAGGTACCCCTAAATGTTTTTTAAAATATAATTTATTGTCAAGATGGCTAATATACAGTATATACAATGTGCTTTGGTTTTGAGGGTAGATTCTTGTGATTCATCACTTACATACAACACCCAATGCTCATCCCAGCAAGTGCCCTCCTCAATGCCCGTCACCCATTTTCTCTTCGCTTGCACGCCTATCAACCCTCAGTTTGTTCTCTGTATTTAAGAGTCTCTTATGGTCTGCCTCCCTCCCTCTCTGTAACTATTTTCCCCCTTCCCTTCTCCCATGGTCTTCTGTTAAGTTTCTCAAGTTCTTCATATAAGTGATAAATAAAGATATCTGTCTTTCTCTGACTGACTTATTTTGCTTCACATAATATCCTCCAGTTCCATCCACATTGTTGCAAATGGCAAGATTTCATTTTTTTTCATCGCTGAGTAGTATTCCATTGTGTGTGTGTGTGTGTGTGTGCCCACACATATATACAGACACGTATATATACACACACATATATGTATATATGTATGCATACACATGTATATATGTATATACATATATGTATATGTACATATATATGTATGCCATATCTTCTTTATCCATTCATAAGTTGACATTTGGAGAGAGTATGAACCAGAGAGAAGGAAGAGAGAGAGAGAGAGACAGAGAGAGAGAGAGAAAATCTTAGGTAGGCTCCATGCTCAGTGTAGATCCTGACAATCCTGTTGATCCCAAGTCTTGGGGGTCATGATCTGGGCTAAAATCAAGAGTTAGACACTCAACTGAGCCACTGAGGCACCCCAGAAATATTTATTTATTTATTTATTTATTTATTTTTAGAAAAAAATTTTAATGTTTATTTTTGAGAGAGAGAAAGAGTGCAAACAGGGATGGGCAGAGAGAGAGAGAGGGAAACACAGAATCTGAAGCAGGCTCCAGGCTCTGAGCTGTCAGTACAGAGCCCAGTGCAGTGCTTGAACTCATGAACCACAAGATCATGACCTGAGCCAAAGTTGGACGCTAAACCGCCTAAGCCAGCTCGGCACCCCACCCCAGAAATATCTTAAATTAGTCGCGGCTTTCTCTATTTAAGGACAGATTCAAACCAAAACAAGCTTATTTTCCTGATTACATATTTACTTTTCTATTGATGGAAACCAATACATAGGACAGTAGGAAATGGATGCTTTAAAAATAGAATATTCCTTGGTAATTCAGTTTTCCTCATACTCTGTCTAAAAACTTGTCTTATTATTGACATTATGATTTGAACCATTGCAGCATGGTAAAACAGGAGAAACATTTATATTAAATTTGGTTTCTAATGAAGTTAGGAAGATATTTTCTATTCACATTCTTCAAAAGATTGTGTTGGCTAAATGTCCACCTCACCCATGTCATAGTAGTATTTGTCACACAGCTTTGTCTCTGTCATTCTCATTGGACTATAAGGATCTTGTGATTATTCTGATTTATCTTTTATTCCCAGTCTAGGCCCCAGAATACCTGTCACTTACAAATTGCTCAGTATATGTTTATTAATGAGTGAGTGAGTGAATGCCAGATCATTAATTTACTTAAATATTGAGTGTTTGTTATTTGTCTGTCACTGTGCTGGGTGCTGAGTTTACACTGATGACATTGTGATCCCTACCCTTACGTAAAAATTAGTGGGAATAATGAAAAGCAAGGAAATGTATAATTATGAATTGTGATAAGGACTATGAAAGAAATTAACAAGGAAGGATAATGTAAAAGATGGGAGGGGGAGATCTGGGAAGTCCTCTGAAAAATGACAGTGTATTTAGTTTTAAAAAAAAATTTTAATGTTTTATTTCTTTCCGAGAGAGAGACAGCATGAGCAAGGGAGGGTCAGAGAGAGAGGGAGACATAGAATCCGAAGCAGGCTCCAGGCTCTGAGCTAGCTGTCAGCACAGAGCCTGACATGGGGCTCAAACCCACGAACCATGAGATCATGACCTGAGCCGAAGTCTGATGCCTAACTGGCTGAGCCACCCAGGTGCCCCTATTTTTATTCTTTATGTTGATTCATTTTTTAGAGAGACAGGTAGACAGAGGGCGAGCAGGGGGCAGGCAGAGAGGGAGACACAGAATCCTACACAGGCTCCAAGCTGTGAGCTATCAGCACAGAACCTGATGCGGGCTCACACTTGTGAACTGTGAGACCATGACTTAAGTGAAGTCAGGCACTTAAGCAACTGAGCCACCCAGGAGCCCCGAGAAATGACAGTTTAGATGACACATGAAAGTTGAGGAGTTAGCCATTCAAAGTATTGAGAGAAGAATGCGTCAAGAAGAGAGAACAGCATGGGCCAAGGTAGGAAGGCACCTATACAAGAAATTGAAAGGAATCCAGTATGGTTAAAATATAGTAAGGGAAGAGTCACATAAAAAGAGCATGAAGAGGAAGTCAAGGAATAGATCATGTAGTGTTCTACAGATCATGTGGAGAATATAGTGGGAAGCTGTGGGAATGGATAAGCTTACCTAGGGTAGAGTTTATAGAGGGAAGAGATGGGGCCCAGGACTGAGCCAGTGAGGTCAAGCAGAGGAGGAAGACCTAATATGAGGGACAGAGAATGCATGGCCAGAGAGTTAGGGAGAAAACCAAGAAAATGTGGTGTTTTGAAACTCAAAAGAAGAATGTAGTTTGGCAGAGGAGGGAGTTATCATCTATATAAAGTGCTGTGGGAGGTCAATAGGATATGAACAGGAAAGGGACCAGTGGATTTGTCTGCATTAGACTCTGATAAAAGCAGAGTTGGTAGAGCTGTGGATATAGAAGCCAGAATGAGTTGAAAATTGGGAATGGGTGAATATGGAATAAGAAGAAAGAAGGTAGAAATGGTTTTTTCAAGCAGTTTTGCCATGAGGGAGAAGAGAAAAAAAAATTTTGGAACACTTACTATTCATCTAGTGGTTATAGATGAATTTTTTAAAAGATAGGAGATATGTACTATTGTATTTATATAATGTAACGAATGAATGATTCTATAGACAGGTTGTTTTAGAAAAAAAGGGGGGTTGATCAAAGGAAGAGAAAAAACCTTGAGAAGGCCAAAAGGATAAGATCTATATGACATATTTGGGATTTGGTCTTCATTAGGGGAGAGGAAGAGAAGATGGGGACAGATGAAGATAGGTTTATGGATTTATTGGTAAGAGCATGAAAAAAATATACATCTGCTTTGCTCATACTTCATATAGAAAATATAAACACTGGGGTGCCTGGATGGCTCAGTAGGTTAAACATCTGACTCTTGGTTTCAGATCAGGTCATAATCTTGTGGTTCATGGTTTCAAGCCCCAAATCAGGCTCTGTGCTGGCAGTGCAGAGCTTGCTTGGGATTCTCTCTCTCTCCCTCTCTCTCTCTGTCCCTCCCCTGCTCAGACTGTCTCTATCTCAAAAATAAATAAATAAACTTAAAAAACAAGAAAATATAAACAATGAGAGAGATGAAATAGGGATAGATGATGAGGATTTGAGAGGAGAGAGATAGTTACCTTGGAGTGGGAAAGTAAAACCTAGTTAGAGAATTGAAATTTTGACAGCCCTGTGAAACTGGGTATCACATTTTCAATCATTTTATACTAATACAGCCCTGACTTCATGGAATGAGGTCAGTTCTTGTCTTTGGAGACATTGTGAACTTGTTCCATTATCTTTGCAATACAAGCAATTATTGGAGAAGCAACAAAAGTTCTGTAGGGCGGATCTATGTTGCCATCTGTTTATCCATTTCCATTTTATTCATTCTTTCATTGAAGCATTCAGCAAGCATTTACATAATGCTTAGTGTACTATTTTTAACCAAAGAGATGAAAGAAAAAGTAGAATGGCTGAGCCACCCTATTTAAACATACCACTCATGTTTCTGTAGATGACAGAACTTAAATTTATGAAATAAGTAGCAATTACAAAGCTGCAAATGCTTTGTGGTAGAAGCAGATAGATGATGATGGTGGTGGTGGGAGTGGTGGTGAAGAGAATGAGATGGCTAATATTTATTTAGTGTTTACTGTGTGCCAAGCACTTTTCTAAATGCTCTTTACAGTATCTTATTTAATATATATAACATCCTAGGAACGCCTAGGTGGCTCGGTTAAGCGTCTGACTCTTGATTTTGGCTCAGGTCATGATCTTGTGGTTCATGGGTTCAAGCCCTGCATCTGGCTCTGCAATGACAGCACGAAGCCTGCTTGGGATTCTCTCTCTCTCTCCCTCTCTCTCTGCCCCTCCCCACCTCAAAATCAGTAAACTTAAGTATATCTATATATATATGTACACAAACTTAAAAAATATATATACACACACACACATACATACACACACCCTATGAAATAGCTAGTATTACAATCCACATTTTATAAGTGATGAAATAGCCCTACAAAAATTGAATAACTTGTTGAGAATCACACAGACAGTAAGTGGAGTTAGAATTCAGACTCGGGCTCTTTGACATACAGAGCCCATACTCCAAAGTAGTATGCGGTGGTTTAAGGGGGAAAAACAAGCAGAATAAAGGAGTGATAAAGTTGAGATCCTTAACTTAGTGAGGGCCAATTTAGCGGCATGTGGACTAATGACTGCAAATCTAGGCAGCCAGCTAAGAGGGAACCAGAAGGTAGCTAAACATTTGTTCAGTACATACTCAGTCATTTGTTTATCATGTTCCTAGTAAACCCATATGAAAGGTGTGTTAGTCCTATTTTCCAGTTGAAGAAACTGAGGTAGTGGAACTAGGAACCAATCAGTGCTTTCTTAGCTATGTAACTCAAGGTCTTTTCTTTTAAATATAGTTGAGAGGATAAAAATGTAATAATCCCATAGGTTTTATTGTGATTTTTATATTGTTTCCTTAGCATTTCTTAGAGGAATGTCTGTATTTATAGCATGTTTTCAAAGCAAGTATATTTATTTCAAAAAGAAAGTTGAAAAATACCCAGTACTTATTTTATTAGATGGCAATTTGTTATTTTAAATAATGTTATATGTTAAATTACTCACAATTTACTTTTAAATGACCTGAGTTACAGTTTTGTTTAACATTTTAGAATTTTGGTAGTGAATACAGAATAGCCTTCATAAAACCCGGAGTAACAAGCACATTAAGGTAACCTCTTGGTTTGGGGATGCCTGGGTAGCTCAGTCGGTTGAACATCTGACTCTTGATTTCGGCTCCAGTCATGATCTCATGGTTCCTGGGATTGAGCCCTGAGTTGGGCTATGTGCTGACAGCGTGACGCCTTGTTGTTGCTTGGGATACTCTCTCTGATCTTTCTGCCCCTCCCCACCTCTTGCGCTGCTGCTCTCTCTCCCTGAATATATTTTTTTAATCTTTTTTTTTTTTATAAAAAGATAATCTGTTGGTTTATAACTTCAGAGATCAGTTTTCTCAGGGTTTGTTTTGTCATCTGGTGTTAAAACATGACTACTGGTTGTCCTTGGGAAGCGGAGTAGTAGTAATTTCTCACATTGAGAAAGTTCGTTGAAATATGTGAAGAGCATTTTAAAGAGCAAAAGATCAATATTTCTCAACACCTAGATTTAGAATAGCCTCACAGCCGTTTGCTAGCTTCTTCATGATCTCAGGCAAGGCACTTTGACAATCTGTAAAATAAAGGTGATAATATTTAAGTTGCACAATTATATATAATAAAGATCTGCTGGGAGCACTTGGGTGGCTCAGTCAATTAAGCATTTGGCTCTTGGTTTTGGTTCAAGTTATGATCTCACAGTTCATGGGATCGAGCCCTGCATCAGTTCTGTGCTGATAGTGCAGAGCCTGCTTGGGATTCTGTCTCTCTGTCTCTCTGTCTCTCTCTCTCTCTCTCTCTCTCTGTCCCTCCCCTGCTTGTGTTCTCTCCTTCTCTCTCTCTCTCAAAATAATAAATAAACTTTAAAAAAATCTATTGAATGAATTAATCAGTTTTAAAAGTAATTAATAATGTTCCCTAGCACTGTATGTAGTAATCATTAAATTGTAACTTACCCTTTTAATTTTTTTTGTTTTTAATGTTTTATTTATTTTTGAGAGAGAGGGAAAGCTTGAGCAGGGGAAGGTCAGAGAGAGAGGGAGACACAGAATCCGAAGGCAGGCTCCAGGCTCTGAGCTGTCAGCACAGAGCCCGACGTGGGGCTCGAACCCACGAACTGAGAGATCATGATTTGAACCGAAGTTGGACGCTTAACTGACTGAGCCACCCAGGTGCCCCTTTTAATTACGTCTTTGTGGAAAATGGGTTGTTTCTTCCTTCCTTCCTTTTTTTTTTTAAAGTAGACTCCATGCCCAGTGTGGAGCCCGGTGCAAGGCTTGAACTCATGCCCTGAAGATCAAGACCTGAGCTGAGAAGAAAAGTTAGTTGCTTAATCAACTGAATCACCCAGGCGCTCTGGCTGTAGTTTCTTTATAAAGTATTTTTTGTTGTTGACTTGTTGAGTTCTCTATATATTCTGGGTATTAATCCTCTACCAGATATCTGATTTGCAAATATTTTCTTTTTAAGTTATCTTTTTACTCTGTTGATAGTGCCTTTGATGCAACAAAGTTTTAGATTTTGATGTTCAACCTGTTTTTTTGTTGTTGTTACCTATGCTTTTTATGTCATATCCAAAAAATCATTGCCAAACCGTATGTCATGATCTTTTCCCCTACACATTGTTCTGAGAGTTCTGTAATTTTAGCACTTACAATTAGGTTTTTGATCCACTTTGAGCTAATTTTTGTGTATGGTGTAAGGGTCCAATTTCATTCTTTTGAATGTGGATATCTAGTTTGCTCAGCACCATTTGTTCAAAACACTGTGCTTTGCCCATTGAACTGTCTTGGTACCCAAGTCAAAATCATTTGACTATATATATGTGAGATTGTGTTTCTGGGCTCACTGTTTTATTCCATTGTTCTTGATGTCTTTGTTTATACTAGTATCACACTGTTTTGAGTACTGTCGCTTTGTAGTAAATTATGAAACCATGAAGTGAGAATCTTCCAACTTTGTTTTTCTTTGTCAAGATTATTTTGACTATTTGGGATCCCTTGAGATTCCATATGAATTTAAAGATGATTTTTCTATTTCTGTGAAGGTTGTTATGATAGAGATAACATTGAATCTGTAGATAACTTTAGGTAGTATGGACATCTTGGCAGTAATGCCTTCCAATTCATGGATTGTCTTTCTATGTATTTATATCTCCTTTAAAATTTTTTTCAGCTATCTTTTGTTATTTTCAGTGTATAAGGTTCTTACCTCCATGGTTAATTTTAACTATAATATTTTTGATGCTGTTGTAAATGGAATCAATTTCTTAATTTCATTTTTACTTAAACATTTATTTATTTTTGAAAGATGAGACACAGAGCACAAGCAGGGGAGGGGCAGAGAGAGAGAGAGGGAGACACAGAATCCGAAGCAGGCTCCAGGCTCTGAACTGTCAGCACAGAGCCTGACCTGGGGCTTCAACTCACTGACCATGAGATTATGACCTGAGCTGAAGTCTGACACTTAACAGACTGAGCCACCCAGGTGCCCCCCTTAATTTAATTTTTGACTTATTCATTATTAGTGTATGGAAATACAAATAATTTTTGTGGGTTGATTTTACACTTTGCAAGTTTGATGAAGGTATTAGTTTTTATAGTTTTGTGTGCGGAATCTTTAGTGTTTTGTACATATAGGATCGTGCCATCTGTGAACAGAGATAATTTTACTTCTTAATTTCCAATCAGAATGCCTGTGTGTTTACCTTGCCTAATTGTTGTGGCTAAACTCCAAATACTAAACTTGAGTATAAGTGCCAAAATTGTACACCCTTGTCTGTATTTTTTTAAATTTTTTTCATTTATTTATTTTTGAGAGACAAAGACAGAGCATGAGTGGGGGAGGGGCAGAGAGGAGACACAGAATCCGAAGCAGGCTTCAGGCTCTGAGCAAGAGTTCAGCACAGAGCCCTATGCGGGGCTTGAACCCACAAACTGTGAGATCATGACCTGAGCCAAAGTTGAACACTTAACCCACTGAGCCACCCAGGCGTCCCCACCCTTGTCTTATTCCTATCTTAGAGGGAAAGCTTTTCATCTTTCACTGTTACACATGGTATTAGCTATGAGGTTTTTATATGTGGCCTTTTATGTTGAGATAGTTTCCTTCTATTCTTTGTTGCATGTTTTTATCTCATAAAGTGTTACATTTTGTTAAATGCTTTTACTGTATCAGTGATCATGTGGATTTTTTTCCTTTTCTATTAATTTGGTCTATTACATTGATTGATTTTTCTATGTTGAACTATTCTTGCATCCTTGACCTTAATCCTTTTAATGTACTGCTAAATTTGGTTTGCTGGTATTTTACTGAATATTTTTTGCATCAGTGTTCATAAGGGATTTGGTCTATAGTTCTTTTGTATTGCCTTGTTTGCCTTTAGCATCAGGGTAATGCTGGCTTCATAAAATGAGTTTGGGAGTGTTCCTTCCTTTTCAGTATTTTGGAAAAGTTTGAGAAGGATTGGTGTTCTTTGAATGTTTGGTAAAATTTACCAGTTGAGACCATTTTATCTGCAGCTTTTCTTTGTTGAGAGATTTTTGATTACTGATTCAATTTCCTTACTAGTTATAGATATATATGGATTTTCCATTTCTCCCTGATTCCGATATGGCAGGTTTTGTGTTTTTAGGAATTTGTCCATTCATTTAGGTTGGTCATAGTTTTTGTTTTTAATTAATCTCTACATCCAGTGTGATGCTTGAACTCATGACGCCAAGAACAAGAGTTGCATGTCCTACCAAAAGAGCCAGTCAGACAGCCTGGCCACATTTTTTTTAAGCCAGAAGAGAATTACTTGGAAAATGTAGAGTAGGATATTCAGTGTTCAATCACTGCTTCTTTTGACAGAACAAATCAGAAGTTAGTTATTGGTTTCAGAATGTCAGCTGACAAACGTGTCTTGTTAAAACCATCACATTTTCAGTATATAAATAGGCAAAGGAGAGGCTTAAGTGGATGAGTAATCAGTAGAGAAATATTTAAATTTATTAGCTATTAAGAGGTAGAAATTTTATACCTATATAGTCAAAGATAGAAAATGTTGATAGCACTCATTGTAGGTGATGTTAAGTTGATTTCAGCAGTTTTAGACATTTAAATACCATATATATTAATTTTTAGAGCCAACAATTCCTTTTTGGGAAAATAATTCCTAAAGAACAAGAGCTATAAAATAAAAAGATGTTCATTTTAGTGTTACTTTATTTTTTGTGTGTATTTTTTAAATTTATTTTTTTATTTTTTAGAAACACCATGGGAGAGGGGCTGAGGGTGTGAGAGAGGGTGACAGAGAGGGAGAGGGTGACAGAGAGAGAGAGAGAGAGAGAGATTATCTTAAGCAGGCTCTATGCTCAGCATGGAGCCCAATGTGGGACTTGATCCCATGAGCCTGGGATCATGACGTGAGCCAAAATTAAGTGTTGGATGATCAAATGACTAAGCCACTCAGGCACCCCTAGTGTTACTTTAAATAGCATGTACATTTGAAATAATTTCTGTCCAAAGTTGGATAATGATAAGTTGAATATGATATATATATTTGATTCAGCCATTACAAATAATTATGACAATGGTGTGCCTGAGTGGCTCAGTCAGTTAAGTGTCTAACTCTTGATTTCATCTCAGCTCATGATACCACAGTTGTGGGTTTGAGCCCATGTCATGCCCTGTGCTGAGTGTGGAGCCTGCTTGGGACTCTTTCTCTATATCTCAAAAACAATACTAAAAATATAATATAATATGATCGTCAGATGCCTATGATGATTATGAATAAAATAAAATGCAAACTCACAGTTTTGCTTTGTTTATAATTATTAAAGTTATTCTTGGGTGTAAAAACGTATATATAAAGAGAACATATAAAATTGAAACAATAATTTTAAGTGGTGGAATTCTGGGTAATTGTTCTCTTTTAATTATTACAGGGGTTCTTAATGTTGATTCAATTAAAAATAACTCAGGGTCTATGAAATAGTCTTCCCAGAAAAAGTCAAATTCAAATCTGATCAATTTCTAGATCTAGTAATCAATTTATAGGAAATACAGAGTTAGAGAAATGCATTAAACATTACTCCTTAAGAAGACATTCAGTGAAATCCATATTGTGGGAAAGAACAAGACAAATGACTCAGTTTTTTCAATAAAGTGTTTTTGAAGGAGAACCTATATAATAAAAGAGACTTGAGACATTCGCTCATAGTATAAAGACTTCTTTGATTTCTCCTTCAAGCATAATATTAAAAAGCGGAATAAAATTTTAAATTATATAAATATAGTGATACAGCATTGGATACCTATATTAGAGAAGAAAGATCTAAAGTCAATCATCTAAGCTTCCACCTTAGGAAATTAGAATACAATGAGAGATATTGATAATGGTAGAGGCTAGTAATGTGTGGAGGCAGGGTGTATGGGATGCCCTATAACTTCTGCTTAGTTTTGTTGTGAACCCAAAACTACTCTAAAAAATAGTGTATTAAAAAACAGGTCTAATAAAAATGTTAACATTATTCAGATATTTGATATTAAGAAATTACTAATTTTTTTAGATGTGATAATGGTACCATTATGTTAAAATAGTCTCTGTGTTTCAGAGATTTATAGTGAAATATTTGAAGATGAAATGATATTTGTGTGATATCAGGGTTGTGAGTTCAAGCCCCGGTTGAGCATGGAGCCTACATAAAGGCTAAAAAAAGAAAAAATAAGAAATGGTATTTGAGATTTATTTAAAAAAATTTTTTTAATGTTTTATTTATTTCTGAGAGAGAGAGAGAGAAAGAGACAGCATGAGCAGGGGAGGGTCAGAGAGAGAGGGAGACACAGAATCTGAAAAAGGCTCCAGGCTCTGAGCTTGCTGTCAGCACAGAAGCCCGACGCGGGGCTTGAACCCACGAACCACGAGATCATGACCTGAGCCGAAGTCGGCCGCCCAATCGACTGAGCCACCTAGGTGCCCTGAGATTTATTTTTAAATGATTAAATGAGGGAGAAATAGTTGAGGACTGACTTTAATAATTGTTTCAGGGGCGCCTGGGTGGCTCAGTTGGTTAAGCGTTTGACTTTGGCTCAGGTCATGACTGTGGGTTCTAGTCCTTCTTCGGGCTCTGTGCTGACAGCTCAGAGCCTGGAACCTGCTTTGGATTTTGTGTCTCCTCCTCTCTCTCTGCCCCTTCCCAGCTCACACTCTGTTTCTCTCTGTCTCTCAAAAAATAAATAAAACATTAAAAACAAAAAGGGGGATATCTTTTAATTGCTTGCCTTTTACAGATTAGCACTTGTAAACCTGTACATAAAACTTAAGACACAATGTGTGTTATTAACGGAGGACCAAGAGGGAGAAGAAGGGGGGAAATAGTGGGGGAGAGGGAGAGAGGCAAACCATGAAAGACTCTTGAATACTGATAACAAACTGAGGACTGATGGGTGTGGGGGGGAAGGGGGGAGATGGGCAGGGAGGAGGGCACTTGTGGGGATGAGCACTGGGTGTTATATGGAAACCAACTTGACAATAAACTATTTGTAAAAAAAGATAACAGGATATATTAAAAATTTATATATATTATAATACAGAAGCATATAGATAAATATATTATAAATATATTCTATATAAGTGAATATATTAATAATATATATTTAAGTTTGTTTATTTATTTTTAGAGACACCAAAACAGCACAAGTTGGGGAAGGGCAGAGAGGGAGAATCCCAAGCAGGCTCCCAGCTCCCAGTGCAGATCCTGACACGAGATTTGAACTCCCAAAACTGTGAAATTGTGACCTGAAACCAGGAGTCAGACCCTTAACCGACTGAGCCACCCAGGCACCCCTGGGAAGTTTTAAAAGAAAAGGAAAGGGATATAAGAAAGGTACCACCATTCACTCAGTCTCTATTTTGTACTTCATTTTATCTTCATAAAAGCCTCACAAGGAGAGTACTAACATTTCATTTTTACATATGAGGAAAAACTGAGGCTCACAGTTCAAATTATTCTCATAAGGTCATTTGGCCAGTGAATAATAAAGTTGAAATTGGAATCCAAAAGTGCCATATTAAAGAAAATTACATGTAAACACACAAATGGTCAGAGAAAAACAGATACCATATGATCTGTCATATTTGTGGACCCTAAAAATAAAAGAAAGCCAAAAACCCCTAAACCCTAAGCTCATAGTTAGAACAGATGAGTGGTTGCCTGGGGCAGGGAGAGAGTGAGGGTAAGCAAAGGGTAAAATGGCAAAATGGCTGGAGAGAGTCAGAAGGTACTGATTTCCAGGTATAAAATAAGTCAGTCTTGGGGATGTAATACACAGCTTGGTAACTGTAGTTAGTAATACTGTAATGCATATTTGAAATTTGCTAAGAGAATAAATCTTAAAAGTTGTTATAACAAGAAAAATTCTGTAACTATATTGTGGTGATCATTTTGCAATATATACAAATACTAAGTAATTATGTTGTACACCTGAAACTTACATGATGTGTTTCAGTTTTACCTCAGTTAAAAAAAACACATTAAACCCTACATTGCAAAGAACAAAGCTTAATATATGTAAACAACAAAATAAAGGAACTGACCTCATTTGATGTCACTGTCATTAATAAATAGCTTAAAATGTGTTTGTCATTAATGAAGATGTGAATTTGGCTTGTGTATGATATAGCCCTTCCCAGGTAAGTCCACATTAATGTTTGTTTCTTATAAACTCATTTGTGCACTGATTTTTATAATCAAGGAAGCAATAAACATTTGGCAAGTACCTATTTTATTTCAGGTACTGTGATATGAGTATTAAAATACTTTAGTCCTTTACTCCAAGAAGTTTACATCCTAGTTCGGGAAAATGGAGAATAAGTTAAATAAATGCAAAAGATTGCAGTAGATTGTGTTAGTTGTGTAGTAAAAGTATATGGCGTGGTATTTTGATAGTGTAAGTTTGTATGTGCAAATATGTAATTCTTTATTTCTCGAACTGACTTTTTGACTCCGAGCCTTTAGCTTAGAGAATTGGGGAAGGTGCTTAGATGAGTTTGGAATGTGGAGTGGAATAGTTTTGTTACAGTGACTGGGGTTGCTGGTGATGTTTAGTAATCTGGGACGTCTTGTGTTAAAATGTCCCATGTTAGTCAGAATGATGCTGTGAAGAATTGGCCACCCTAAATGCCAAGAATGGCCTTGTTGAGAAACACTGACTAACTTGACCCAGGACAAACAACTTCATCTTGGTCTTTTCAGGCAAATAAGTGTTATCCAGTAATTTTAAATCCAGGATTATTAACCTATTCTCAGGTGGTTCAAATCTCTTAGATTCTGCCTATCTTTTCCAGGGTACTAATTCTAATGACCTGTGGATCTTATTATAGCATAGTCTTTGCCTTTTTGAGAACAAGAGCCAGCATTCCCAGGTCAATCTTCTATTTTATGTTGTGGTACACTGTCTGTGTCAGTCACAGGCGCTGTCTGGTGGTAGTTTTGTGGTGTATGCTGCATTTGATCTCCGTAGATTTCTGTAATTCTCTGGCATGGGTGATCCCACAGAAATGCCTCTCTTTTTGCCTGATTGTTGTTTTCTTGCCATTCTAGGTAGTTTCTTGGCAAGTCATCCACTTTTCTAACTAACTTCTGTGCCTTTCTTGAATTCCCTTGGAAACAAAAGATCCCCCTCCACACTATTGGCATATTGGGAAGGATGGGTAAGATCCCTCTGTTTAACTGCATAATGCTGCCCCCTGGCCTGCTTAAAAAAAAAAAAAGGGTATCTTTATTTTTTGGGTGTTTTTTTTTTTTTTTTCAATTCTCACTTGAGATTTTTTTTTTACCCAAAGCAAGTCTTTACTTTTGAAAGTCCCCACCTGTGTTAGTTTGCTAGGACTGTCATAACAAAGTACTACTAACTGGTGGTTTAAACAATAAAAATCTATTGTGTCATAATTCCAGAGGCTAGAAGTCTGAAATTGAGGTGGTGACAAGGTTGGTTCCGTCTGAGGGTTGTGAGAGAAGATCTATTCCATGTCTTTCTACTTGGCTTGTAGATGGCCATCTTTATGTTCACATGGTATTCTCCCACATGCTGTGTCCAAATTTCCCCTTTTATAAGGTCACTAGTCATATTGGATTAGGGGCCCCCACCTTAATGACCTCATTTTAATTTGATTACCTCTATAAAGACCCTATTTCCAAATGAGTCATATTCCGAAGTATTGAGGGTTAAGACTTACATATGTGTATTTGGAGGAGACACAGTTCAACCTGAAACACCAAATATTCCTTTTAATTCTGTTTTCTTTTTAGAATACAGAAAAGGCTCTACTCAAAATAAAATTAAAATATCCCAGTCCAACACCTAAAAAAATTATATAAAAGTCATAAGAGACGGGGAAAAAAAGCCCTATTTTTATCCAAATTTTATCCTCCAACTTGACTGTTTTACTTTATGTTTCCATGTGAGTAACTACATAAGGAACTCTATAATTCTTTTTACAGGCTAACAGCATTCCATTTAATGGTCATACTGTACTTTATTAATCATTCCTCTACTGATGAACATTTAGGTTGTTTATAACTTTCAACTATTATGAACTGTATAGAGCTAGTTCTTGTATACATCTCATTGCACATTTGGATTTTCTTTTTGTAGGATAATCTTTCAGATTGCATGTCAAAGGGAATGAATAGTTAAAAATTTAAAACATACTGCTAAATTAATCTACCAATTTATACTATCACCTGGAGGTTATGAGACAAAGGTCCTCTTTTCTCTTTACCCTCACCACCATTGGATAATAACAGTTTTTAAAAAATTCTTTGTACAATAGAAAAAGAATATCTCATTCTTTTAATTTTTATTTTGTCACAACTGAAACTTAGTATATCTTTATTTATTAGACATTTTATTTATTTTTCTGTAAATTTACCTGTGTGAGTTCTTTGCTTTTTTCTTTAGAGGTTTTTGTGTTTTTCTTTTTAGTTCATTGAAGGTTTTTATATGTTATGGATCTTAGCGCTTTGTTCATTATATATAACAAATATCTAGTCTGTTATTCTTTTTGATGTCACTGTACATGGAGGTTTTTTGTAATTTCCTTTTCCAATTGTTCATTTTTAGTGTATAGAAAGAAATGCAACTGATATTTGTGTGTTGACTTTGTATGTTGCAACTTCACTGAATTCATTTCTAAGTTTTAATAGTTTTTATGTGTGGAATATTTAGGATTTTCTGTATATTAGTTCATATCTTCTGCAAACAAAGTTAACTTTACTTCTTCCTTTACAATTTGGATGCATTTTATTTCTTTTTCTTGACTGATCCTTTGGATAGAAATTCAGTACCTATGTTAGGTAGAAGAGATGAAAGCAGGTTGAGGAAAAGCTTTCAGTTTTTCATCATTGAGTATAGTGTTTGCTATGGAGTTTTTTGTATATGGCTTTTATTATGTTGTGGTAGTTTCCTTCTATTTCTAGTTTTTTAACTGTTTTTACTATGCTTTATGTTTATTATGTTTTTATTATGAAAGGGTATTGAATTTTGTCAGATGCTTTTTCTGCTTTGAGATGATTATGTGGGTTTATTTCTCGTTCTGTTAACGTGTATTACATTTATTGAGTTCTTTATGTTGAATAATCCCAAATCCATTATTTTTTCCCTATACTGTAGCCATGTCTTCCTCTTGATGTCTTCCTCTCTGATTAAAACATTTAAGTGATTTCCCACTGCTCTAATTAAAAAAACCAAAATTATTAATACAGCCTGTACAAACTTTGCTTGGTCTGCCTTCTTTTTTAAAATTGAAGTATAACTAATATACAGTGTTATTTGTATCTGTATGACTCAACAGTTCTATACATTACTCTCAATAACTCTATTCTCTATGCTCTACTTTTCATCTCTATGACTTATTTATTTTATAACTGGAAGTTTGTACCTCTTAATCCCCTTTATCTCTTTTTCCCATCCCCCTACTTACCTCCTCTCTGGCAGCCACCAGTTCTCTGTATTTAAGAGTCTGGTTTTTTGTTTCTTTGTTCATTTGTTGTATTCCTTATTTTTCACACATGAATGGAATCATACAATATTTGTCTTGTCTGGCCTCATCTTATTCCATGCCTCCCTTAACCTAAGGGCCTTTAGCCATATTAACTATTTTTAGCTCCTTGATGGAGCCATGCTTTCTTCCCCTAATAGGACCTGTGTACTTGCTGTTTCCTCTGCTTATTATTGTCTCTCTCCCTGGTTCCATTTTGTGCATAGAAAACTTTTACCTCATATTTTATCTGTGTCATTTCCTAAATAAAACCTTTCTTGACCCTGTCAATCTAGGTAAGGCCTAGATTACATCTTATTTTACCCTGTAGTTCTTTTGAAGCAAGTAATTTTATATTCACTGTGTAATTATTTAATTTTAGATGTAACCTCTGTAGACTATGAATTTCATGAAGGCAGGGGCCATATCTATTTTGTTCACTGCTACACCTAGTAGAGTAGCCTGCTGCTCAGCACATAGTTAGGACTCGAATATTTGTAGCATAAATGAGTGAATGATGGCTTCTTGGATTTACCTCTTGATTAAAAGATTATTGAAAGATTTCAAGATTAACATAATTAGATTTACTGTTTTAGAAAGTTCTGTCATTTAGTGTTTGTGTGAAAGATGAATTGGAAAGACACATCTAAAGATTAGGAGGATAAATCATTGATTATGACCATCTTCTAGCCCTCAGATAGTAGATATAGGCCTGAATAAAGGCAGCAGCATTAATGATAGAGAAGGAGAGATTAAGAGGGAGAACCAACAGGATTTAGCAACTGACTAGATGTAGTTATGGTGAGGCAGAAGGAAAAGTCAGGTCTCAAAGTAAAATACCATATATGAATTAGTATGAAACAGTATTACATAGTAGTTAAGAACAGAGCCTTTGGAGACTTATTATGTAACTTACTAGCTGTACAACCGAACGATTTTGCTTAGTATCTGTTTATTGAACTCTGTTGATTGTAAATGACTGAATTCATAGAGGTTAAATGAAATAGTATATGTAAAGTGCTTGTATTCATACAGTTTGCTGTGGACTTGAACAAGTCATTTAACCACCCAAACTCAAGTTTCTTCTGATAGAAATAATCTATTTCCTGTTCCCTCTTTGTTGCAGGGTTACTTTGAGAATGTAAAGGCTCTGAAAATTTTAAATTGGTAATCATGGTAGCTAGATATATTAATTATATATTATATATAATATTTATATATATCATGTATATCATCTCTTTCACTTTGTCTTTATTTAAAAAAAATTTTTTTTAATGCTTTATTTCTGAGAGAGAGAGAGAGACAGCATGAGCAGGGGAGGGTCAGAGAGAGAGGGAGACACAGACTCTGAAACAGGCTCCAGGCTCTGAGCTAACTATCAGCACAGAGCCCGATGCGGAGCTCAAACCCACGAACTGTGAGATCATGACCTGAGCTGAAGTCGGACGCTTAACCAACTGAGCCACCCGGGCGCCCCTTGCTTTGTCTTTAATGTGACCTCATCTCTTGATTAATCTTTGTAAGATGGTTACTTCTTGACCATAAGAACTGGATTAGTGGAATTTACCATACTGGGAACAGCTTTCTGCCCATATGAATCTCTCTGTGATAAATGACTAATGACTTCTTAAGAAAATAAATCTTAACAGGGAGCTAAGGAGATTCTTGTTGTCTAATGTGGAAGGGAGAAGAAAGTAAAATTATCAAGAACCATGCCTGGAAGGTGGACATATGGTGCTGGAGATTGGCCTGGTGAATTTTTGATTGTCTGCTCTGATTTCCTATAGCGGGGGCTGTCCTTATTTTTCTTTTTAGGTCTGTTTATTTATTTTGAGAGAGAGAACGCACACATGCACACAATCAGGAAGGAGGCAGAGAGAGAGAGAGAGAGAGAGAAAATTCCAAGCAGTCTCCGTGTTGCCAGTGCAGAGCCTGACATGGGGTCACTCCCATGAACCGTGAGATTGTGACCTGAGCTGAAATCAAGAGCTGGGTGCTCAACTGACTGAGCCATCCAGGTGCCCAAGGGGCTGTGCTTATTTTTATGATTGAGTTGTATACTTTGATCTTTCCTGGCTTTTATAGCAAACCAGTAAAACAGCTGGTATGATTATTATTCCATCTATCAGATGAGTAAAAATCAGAAGCTCAAACTTGGAATTCCCCATGTTTGTTTATTTCACCCTGCTATATTGCCTTTCCAAACAAACATAGCAGATGTAATTATCTTTAAATGCCCATGTTATGTGATCTCGTGTATAGGAATTTTGTCTAAGGGCAGGTCTTTTTTCCCCCCTCTGCTGTGTATTTGTTATGTGATCTTGGCTTTTAGTTTCAGCCAACACTTTTACTTTCCTTATTGCTGACAGACATGTCATTTCACTCTTGCTTTTGAATTGAGTCTTAGGCCTGCCTTCCTTAATTGCATTTTCCTTTGAAGTTTTTAGTGTTTTAGTAATATGGTTTCCTATCAGGGTTGATCAATATTGGTTTGCTCTCTTTGTACTGTAATCCTAAATAAATTTAGTATGTTCTTATTTCTGCAGGTTTTCTGTGCTTCCTGCTGTAGCCTGAAATGTAAACTGTTATACATGGATAGAAAGGAAGCTAGAGTATGTGTGATCTGCCATTCAGTGCTAATGAATGGTAAGTATCAAAACAGGTTGAATTCACAGTTACCAAGACAGAACAAGAGAATTCCTATGAAAAGGCTACTATTTTTTCCTGCCTTTCTCTATAAGTTGCTCACCTTCTCAAAAGTCACAACTGTAATTGAAAATATGGAGCAAATTTCTATGTCTTGAAAATATTATAGCATTTCAAACTCCCTGTGCCTAACTTAAATGATTGTTAAAGTCAGGTAAGTTTTGCAGGAAGAATGGAGGTTCTGGTGGAAATCTGGTGCTGTGTGGCTTTAATGCTTCTGTGGAATGACTGGAATGGAATGGGGGTGGGAAGCTATTGACCACTTAGATGATGAAATATTAAAATTGGGCTGAGGTTTTCCTTTCAAGGGAAGCTATCTCTTTCTAGGTAATACCTTAATATCTTAAGATTTATCCTTATTGACAACTTTTCACTCATCTTGTTAAAAATAAGTATTTTAGCATCTAAGATCAAGTAGAAAAGTGCATTTTTCTATCAAATCTGAATACTACTTAGATTTGTTATAAGGATATTGGTTTTGAATTTAGTTATATGGTAAAAAAAACATAGCCAGGAGAAGGTAAATATAGCTTGTCTAGTGTTCATCTTTTTGGGACTAGAAATGAATCCAAGGGCAGTTTGGTTCAAAATTACCAAAAAAAGAAGTTTTTTTGTAAAGAGATACAAGAAAATTGATCAGGCTATAGTATTTTCTCTGTGAGTATGTCTTTGTATAGTTGCCAGAAGAATTACTAATAAAATTTTGAACTTGGACAAAAGTTGCCGCCTGTGCCAGGGTAGCATGCCTCCTGGAGGCAGGAATCTATCTGCTCAAGACCCCTCCTGCTCTGTCTGTCTGTGTTGCTCATAGTGATGTTTTCCTGTTGCTGGCTTATTAACTACTGCATGTCAGTTTATCTGATCTGTTCTTATCTCCTCTGATCCACCCAATTTCCTCCCATTTCTGAATTCTTAACAATTTTGATCAAATATTAATTCATTCTCTCTACTCTTAAGGGCCAATTTTTAGATGGTAGTTACTTCACTCAGTTGCTCAGTTGATTTTTATTCCTGCTTTCATTTTCAGACATATATCCGCAGAAAAGAGCATGCTGCTTAATTATAGTATCCAATACCTCTTTTATTTGATGAGGTCTTTCAACTTCATAGCTTTTTTTTTTTAATTTAACTTGGCATAGCTAAAGATGAAGGAAATGGCAGAGGATTCATATGGAATACTTATTTTTATTAAGCCAAGGATGCCCTTACCAGGGAATCCGAAAGTAATCTACTTTTAATGGTTTTTCCAGCGTCTTTCCTCTCGCATGGCTTAGCGAAGTCTTTTTCTGAATATTTAATTTGATGCTTTTCAGTGTTCCCTATCCTTTTATCCCTTTCTCCTTTTCTCTTCCTTCCCTCTTTCTGCCAATGCTTTCAAAGGAACTAGCTATTGTTTTTACCCTTGTCCTGAAGTTTGGAGGCAATAAATATTCACAATCTTATGGATCATTCTTTGATATTGAATGATATTTTTTAAAAAGATGCTTTAAAAATTGTGTTTTCCATTCCTGGGCATGTGGTATTATCTGAACCTAGAAGATAAAATTTAGTATCTTTCATTTCTGTAGCTTCTTTCATTCTATTTACTTTAAAGACAGTAGTTGATATGTCAATATTAATAAAATTATAGAATATACAGAATCTTAACACATTTGTAATCAGTCATATTGGTTGATGCCACTTGTATGATATTGGCACCTTTTCACGTTCAAATGGGTCCTGTGCTTCTGAGACACACCAAAGATGTGAATTGGTTGTTTTTGCTGGATACTTTTACACAAGGTAATGATTACACAATAGCAGAATTCACAAAAATGTTGAGATGTGTTCTCTTGAGCCTTAACCTTTAGACTTTTTCAAGTGAGATTTTTATCTCAACTAAGAAGAGCCTAAAAGTCTGTAAATTAAACAAAAAATATCATACAATGGAGTTATGCTATTTTAGTCCCTGATTTTGATTTTTGATAGACCTTTATAAAATGGGTTGAATATTAAACCTGTCCCCCTCTCCTCCCAAATGTCTAAATTGCTATCCCAGTTGCAAATCCTTAGTAAGTTTGATGTTTCACTCCCTCTTAAGGAAATGTATGGTCTCTTTTAAAGAAACCAGGAACCTAGTCATTAATCTCAGACTGACCTACTGTCAGTCTGTATCAGAACTGTCACATAATTCTTATTTGTTGCTTCCAAATAGTTTACTTAACCTAATGGTCTCCTTTATTGAATAAAATCACCTATCTCCTTAGTACTTTCACTAGCTGGAAGAGAGAGTACAAAGAGTGTTAATGAGGAAGAGCCAAATTATTTATCCAGTATTGAGGAGGTCTTGATGTCCATATTTTGCAATCCATTCACATTGATTGTCTGTATTTGCTTTAGCTCAAGCCTGGGAGAACATGATGAGTGCCTCAAGCCAGAGCCCTAACCCTAACAATCCTGCTGAATACTGTTCTACTATCCCTCCCTTGCAGCAAGCTCAGGCCTCAGGAGCCCTGAGCTCTCCACCTCCCACTGTGATGGTACCTGTGGGAGTTTTAAAGCACCCTGGAGCAGAAGGTAGGGAATCATGTGCTCTTCTCTCTCCTTTTCCTCACCAAGTTCCTCTGAAAAGGTGCTGATGTGATTTTACAGCACAAGTCTTTAAAACACTTTAGAGAAGTCCCTTTGGGTGGTTATTAAAGTGGAAGGAACAAGGTGAGAAATGTGTCAAGACTATTTCTGGGCAAGTAAAGAATAATACTGTGTTACCTGATATTTTGGAGGCACCTCTAAAAATATGCCAATACTCTCTCCAACTTAAGAATGGAGTGATTACACTGCTTATACTTGAAAAGAGGTACAGAATTTGAAGTTGGCCTGTAAAATCCTAGCCTTATGCCTACTTTAATGTTCTTTATAGGAGTTTATGAAAATGGAGAGTTCTTTCTTTGGACCAGCCCATTTTAGTATTGCTTTTTGAAAACACATTGCTATTTTCTCTTTTCATTTTTAATCTATCCAAGTAAGAATATGAAAATATTGTTAGGTACATAGACTTTTATAAAATCGAGAACTTTCTGATTATATCATACGATAGAAAATTATAGGCTCAACTTAGTTTATTTATATCTTTATGATTATGTTATTGTCAGATGAAAGACACTTTGTAAGTTTAGGAAATTATCAGTAGTAAAAATAACAATTATGTATTTCCTTATAATGATCTTGTTGGGAAGTTTCCCTTGGCAATTAAAATCAATCTTCTTAATTTTCTTTTTGTCTAGTAATATTCCCTTTCTCTTGCTAAATAGCCCTACTCCCCTTATGAAGATCAGAGACTTCTGATATTATCATAGTCTTCCCCATTTTCCCCTCTTTTCAGATCATCCCTTAGTCATACTCCTTGTATTTTTATGAGTTCAGGCTTTCTTTCTTAAAATCTTTATTCTCTTTACTTCATTTATCATTTTTATTGTTCTTTCCTAAGTCTCTCTTTGTTTTGGCTGTTTGCAATTGATTTCCAGAACTGGATTTAAAGAGATCATTTCATCGGACTTAGTTTTCCAGCTTTTCCCCTATTGCAGACTACTTTGCACTGCCAGATCAGTCTTTTTTCATCTTCTGTTACTTGTTAGCCAGAGATCTGGTCAGTTTGCTTCCCAGTTCTCTTACATATCTGTGCCAACTCTTCCTTTATTTGTAAATAATTCTTCAACATTCTTCAGGGCATCTTTTGACCTTTAAAAACACCATATCACTTTTCCAGATATTTAATTCCCATGGAAACCTCATACTTTTAGGAGATGTGGACATCCATTGCTAGATATTTTTTCCCTGTGATTAATTTATTTCCTAGGCACTTAAACACCTTCCTTAGTTTCTCTATCAGTGAAATGGAACAGAGTAAGTGACATAATCAAAAGTGTACTTATGAACTCTTAATATTTGGAAGCAAGGTGTTTTAAATACTTATGTTTAAGTTACAGAAATAAAGAATATATTTAAACTTGTATCTTATTAGTTTATAAGCACTTTTATACACAGTTACAGTTCTTATATTTATAAGATGCTAAATAGTGATTTCTTTGTACTTCTGGAAATGGTGACCTTCTCTTCTTTGATGTTAGAAACGCTACTAATATCACAGTGATGCTTGTTTTATTTTTCTGGCTCCTCAAGTGGCTCAGCCCAGAGAGCAGAGACGAGTTTGGTTTGCTGATGGGATCTTGCCTAATGGAGAAGTTGCTGATGCAGCCAAATTAACAGTGAATGGAACTTCCTCTGCAGGAACCTTGGCTGTCTCACATGACCCAGTTAAACCAGTAACTACCAGTCCTCTACCAGCAGAGGTAAGAAAACAAAACAGCATCTAAAAGTGAGTACTTAGTTTACTCAGCATTGTGCTCCTTCTGTCTTCCCTTTTTCTAAGTTGAGTGACCTTTCTGTGGAAGCCTATAGGTTTCAGATACAGTTTAGGAGGGTGTGTGTGTGTGTGTGTGTGTGTGTGTGTGTGTGTGTGTGTGTCTAGGAGTAAAGCAAATGTGGCAAAATCAGTTTTTGTTTGCTGTGTGTTTGGAAGGTTTTTTGTTTTTTTGTTTTTTTTTTGTTTTTTTTTTCCAGAAGAAAGATTCTCATGAAGGTTGTTGTCAATGAGCTCAGGCTACTGCTATAGTTAGAGTTCATGCAGAGGGAATCCTGCCCCCTTTGTACACTGATTTTCAAACATTGTTCCCCAGGTTCTGTGGTGGCCTCTTGGGAGTGCCATGTTGAGGAAGGGCCAGGCCATATAAAGGTGACTAAAGAGTCCCTCTATTCCTTTCTCTTCAACCAAGCATCTCTACTTTTTTCTGTTCTACCTTTTGGTTGCCATGTAGGATTTTTAAAGATTGTATTGTTAAGTAATCTCCACACCCAATGTGGGGCTTGAACTCACAACCCCAAGATCAAGAGTTGCATGCTCTACCAACTGAGCCAGCCAAGTGCCCCTGATAGGTTTTTAGAACAGAAATTCTGTTTGAATGAAAGAGGAAGCTCTAATGAATGACTGTTACAAGGAAACAAGATTCAGCTCGTTTTGCAAAATTAAACCAAGTTAGTTATTTTGTCTCTTACATTATTCAACATTCTATTTTAATACTTATCTGATAAAAAATAGTTATCTGATAAACAAAGAGTTCTATTTTAAGATTAATAATTCTTTTTTTTTTTTTTTTTTTTACCAGAAAAGAATTGGGATAATAAATATCATTAGGGCCAGACTAGAATATATTTTTCTCATCTTTATGGCCTAGTAGAGTGTGTGCCACTTAATAGGTACTCTACGAAGAAATAAATTCCTTTTCACAGGTGGTATGTAAGTAGAGGCCAAATGACCACTTTCTATGATATTAAAAGGTGGATATATGCACCATTTCCTGTACTAGGCTTTCAAATCAAGTAATAATGGTTTTCAAATCAGATAATAATGGTTTGCCAATAAAATTTTCCAAGTTTCTTCTTATATGATGATGTATTAAGAACATTATTGGGGTGCCTGGGTGGCTTAGTCGGTTAAGCGTCCGACTTTCACTTAGGTCATGATCTCGAGGTTCGTGGGTTTGAGCCCCGCGTCGGGCTCTGTGCTGACTGCCAGCTCAGACCCTGGAGCCTGTTTCAGTCTGTGACTCCCTCTCTCTCTGACCCTCCCCTGCTCACGCTGTCTCTCTCTCCTGGAAATAAATAAAACATTTAAAAAAAAATTAAAAAAAAAAAAGAACATTATAAAATTTTTAACAAAAACCCACTAAAAACTAATAAAGTCCTAAATTATAGATAGTATAATTTCCTATGTTCATGTCATAGTAAGACATGAACATTTAAAAATTTTTTTTAATGTTTTATTTATTTTTGAGAGAGACAGAGAGACAGAGCATGAGCAGGGGAGGGGCAGAAGAGAGAGGGTGATACATACTCCAAAGCAGGCTCCAGGCTCCAAGCTGTCTGTCAGCACAGAACCTGACGCGGGGCTTGAACTCATAAACTGGGAGATTATGACCTGAGCTGAAGTCAGATGCTTAACTGACTGAGCCACCCAGATGCCCCAACATGGACATATTTTTTAAGAAAATAGTTTTAATCTTTATTCAGGTATAAAATCTATATAGCAAAGTACTTAAGGAGCATTACTCTTTAGGAGACAACTTGATGAACTTATAGATAAACACACACGTGTGCAACCACCACCCAGGTGAAAATACCATTTCCATCACTCTGTCTAGATGGTTCCTTCATGCCCTTTTTCTGTCAATACCTGCCTGCTTTTCCCCAGGGTAACCCCATTATCTTGACTTGTGTCACCATGGATTAGTTTTGACTGTTCTTAAATTTCACGTAAGTGGAAACTATATTATATATTGTTTTGTGCCTGCCTTCTAGCTTTTTTGTGTTTAGCTGCTCAAACTAATGATTATGAGATTTATCCATGTTGTATGCAACAAAAGTTAATATTTTTTATTGCTGGGTAGTGTTCCATTGTATGGATATACAACAAATTATCTCTTTTTCCTGTTAATGGACATTTGGATTGTTTCTAGTCTTTGGCTTTTTTTTTTTTTTTTTTTTTTTTTTTTTTTTTTTGATATTTGT
>NW_027532591.1:4562939-4638964 GCF_008692635.1 Crocuta crocuta
TGGGATTTTTGGTTTTTTTTTTTTTTTTGGTTTTTTTTTTTTTTTTTTTTTTCTTAAGTTGTATAGAATATGGAGAATATTATTTTAATAGATTTTGAGTATAGCCTATTAAATTGTTAAGTGGATTTAACTCTATCCCAAATGTATTTTTGCAGCATTATACTTTATTAAATAGTGTAGTAAATGTGATCTTCATATTAATAAAAAGAAAAATGAACTTGAAGTTTTATTTCATTGCCTAATAAAGAAAACAGTGACTTATTTTAATCTCTGTATTTTATCTATTAATTTTTTTATTGTGGTAAAATATACATAATGTAAAATCTGCCATTTTTATCATTTCTAAGTGTACAAACTAGTGGCACTAAGTCTATTCATTGCTGTACAACCATCACCACTTTTCTCAAAGCTAGTTTTAAAAAGGAATGTAAATGAGACTTTAAGTGGGCCAAATGCTCTGAAGGTTCAGAAATTATGAGATAATATTGAAATTGTGTTTCTGTTGCCACTGCAGTTTTTAAAAAATATTTTCTTTTATGGCAGAGATGACCTGGGTAAAGAAAGCTTTAAGCTAGGCTATAAGGCCTCTTTTCTTATTATTCTGATATCATGATGCCAAAAAGAGAAACTATGTAATTGGAAATATTTTTATGGTATAAGCCCAGTCCTTTGGGAAACCAGCAACAGGTTAATGAGAAATATGTGCTGTTTTTCAAAAAGTATGAATTCCAGTTTTCACTTAAATTCACATTTGTGTCCTTGACAATATTCTGCTAAAGTGTTGACCTCTCTCTAATGCTCACTTTGCTGATTTGCTTTCCTAGACGGATATTTCTCTGTTCTCTGGGAGTATAACTCAGGTTGGAAGTCCTGTTGGCAGTGCAATGAACCTAATTCCTGAAGATGGGCTTCCTCCCATTCTCATCTCCACTGGTGTAAAAGGAGGTATGTAGACTTACACATTTAAACAGGGAACCTGGGACACCTTGGTGGCTCAGTCGGTTAATTGTCCAACTCTTGATTTCTGGTCAGGACATGATCTCACAGTTTGTAGGATCAAGTCCCACATTGGGCTCTATGCTGTGCTTGCTTGCACTTTCTCTCTCTCTCCCTCTCTCTCAAAATAAATAAATAAACTAAATAACAACAATGACAAAACAAAAAAACCAAAATCATTTAAACAGCATCGTAATGGCAAGGATGCCATATATTATCTTCTAAGAGAAAATTTGAGTGATAACCAACCTTTTTCTTTTCCAACAAAGAAAACAACTACTCAGTGCCATGAAGATAATTGTTGCTATTACTGATAGTTTTAGAGTAAATTTTATGTTTTTATATTATAAGGTCATTTCATTTGTTGGGAAGATATATAAATGTAGTTCATTGGTACTTTTTTCTCTATATTTCAAAGCACATAATACTATGAAGAGTTGCTTATGGTTCTAGGATTGGCCCACTTGATACAGTCAGGACATTAATGTAACTTTTTGTCTTACAGTATAATATACATTCAGAAATGTACGTTAGAATAAGCAGAGACCACTGAACTTACGTAGCAATTTTGTTGTTAAAAAAATATTTTTAGGGATGCCTAGGTGGCTCAGTCGGTTGAGCATCTGACTTCGGCTCAGGTCATGATCTCATGGTTCATGGGTTCGAGCCCTGCGTCAGGCTCTGTGCTGAAGGCTAGCTCAGAGCCTGGAGCCTGTCTTCGGATTCTCTCTCTGATCCTCCCCTGCTCGTGCTGTCTGTCTCTCTCTCTCTCTTTCAAAAATAAATAAAACATTTTTAAAAATTAAAAAAAACTATTTTTAGTGTTCTGTTAAGAAATAAAGTTACTGTCCAGTCAAAAGAATACTTATCTTTATGTGAAAGTTTGTTGTTGATAGATCCAGATCAGCATTTAGTTAGTACATTTTTAGGAGATGATTTATCAATAATCTTTCCACAGTTTTGTCCTGGTCTTTTAGCTGGTCTCCTTGCCTTCAATCATTCTCTCCTTTATTTTATCTTCCACACTGTTGCCAATTATCTCTTTAAACATAGATATTATCATATATTGCTCTTGCTTAGAAACATGCAATGGATTCCCAAATGATTTCAGTATAAATTACTTATTTTAGCATACAATGTTCCATATAACTTCATCTCAACTTGTCTTTCTAACTTTATTTCCAGCCAGTACCCTAGCATATTACATGCATACTGCAGATTATTTACTGTTTTTGAATATTCACTTTACACTTCCATGTTTTTCATATGCTGTGGAAGAGTGGGGAGAGAATGGACTGCACAAACCTGAACAAAGAACTAAACAAACAAACCTGAATTCTAGTCCTAGTACCCTTATTTTCTAGCTGTGATCCAGTGGACAGGTCATTTTTCCTTTCTGAATCTTTTTCCTAATCTTAAAAAAAATTAGGTAACTACACCTACTTAAAAGTTATTGTGAGTATTAAATCAGATTTCATACTGGAAGTTATATAGCAAGAACAGTGCCAGGTGCAAATTACACATGTAATTGATGTTTTCCTTATCTTCCTTTGCTCTGCTTAGCGTACCCTTGCATACTGTAGACTCCTTGAAGAACTCAACCTTTCAAAATCCAGATTAATGAAAAAACGCTTCTCTGAATTCTTACCTATGCTACCTCTGTAGTAGTGTTTTTACTTCATCTCCATTTGAATAGAAATTCTTACAGACCTTTACTCTACTAACACTTTTCTTTTTGTAATTTACATATTTTATATGTCTGATTAGACCATACATTCCTTCAGTTTTAATTTATGCTTCTGTCTTTTCCTACTATGGTGCTGGGCCTGTAGTGGGCTCTCAGCAGTGTTGGCTGAGGGTATTATACTATAAAATACAGTTATGTCCCAGATAGTTCAACAGTGAACTTCCATATAAAGTTGAGCATGTTTTGATTATATAATGCCTTTGGTACTTTACTAGGACCCTCTAGAAATACTCTTTTGTTAGTAAAATTCAAATTTTGGTTATTTTGGTGAGTCCTATAAGTTAAATTGTCCTACTCTGTTGTCAAAGTAAATAAAATTGCAAGGTTCCATTTTCATTAAATCTAATTATCAAAACCTCTCCTACTACGAAACAACAACTAGTTATCTATATTTAATTTAACCATTTTACTGTTTCTTCACCAGAATTTTGCAGTTTTGTATTCCAGCGGAATGACTTCATACAAATATTTTCTTCTTTTTAAAAGTCACTTAGTATTTCTCTTTTCAGTGAATATTTTCATTGGTAGAATCAACATTTCCCCTTATATCCAAAAAAATAGTGTTTTCATTTGTTTTCGCCAGTAGGAAGTGGTACTATTTTGTTCTCCCTGGCTGTCCATAATGGTATATTTTATATAAGACTAATCAAACAACATGCAACTTATAGGTTTTCAATTCCTTCTCTGTATCTTTATATTCTACAATAGTTATTATCTATGATTTTGACTTCAAGCTAGGAAGGCTACTTCATTCAAAATGGGATGGATGAGTATCACATACTATGCTTTCAAGGATTAAATGGGAATGGTTCTGTGCAAGGTCTCAAGTATTAACTTGTCCATGTTTGGAATCTATTGTGTGATTTACTGGTGATTTTGGTGATTGATATATGTACTGAACGCTTGATTTAAAGGAAGCATGTCATGACACCAGTCACTTCATGATACTTTTAGTTTATTTTCTGGGTACATTTTTAAAGTTTAATTTTTTTAAAATTAAAAAATAAATTGTTTATTTATTTATTTTGAAGGGGGGAAGGGACAGAAAGCGCGGGAGAGAGAATCCCAAGCAGGCCCTTACTCAATGTGGAACTTGATGTGGGGCTCGATCTCATTACTACAAGATTACCACCTGAGCCAATATAAATAGACAGTCACTTAACCAACTGAGTCACCTAGGCACTCCGAAAGTTTAATTTTTTAGTGGTAAAAAATCTCAACACTACTAAAGGATATAGAATATCTTTTACCTCAACCCCTCAACATCCTTTCATCCAGAGGTAACTAGGGTATTACCACTTTCTTGTATATCATGGATTATTTCATTTTTTATTTAAATTTTAGTTAACATACAGTACAATACTGGTTTCAGGAGTAGAGCTCAGGGATTCATCACTTATATTCACCCAATACTCCTCACACGTGTCTTCTTTAATACCCATCACCCATCTAGCTCATCTCTTACCCACCTCTCTCTGTCATGGATTATTTTAAATGTTGGCATTAGAACATCATTCTTATTATGATAGTTGGAGAATTTTTGTTACATTAAAGGGCTGTTTTAGACTATGGCATAAACCAGTTTGTGGAGAAGTCTATGCATAGGATAATCATGTTCTCATCCATACTGGATTGGGTCACTTTTGAGAATGAAAGGGACACTGCATGACACTAAGACAGCAGGTATAAACCTGTTCACCTAACTACAAATCAAATGCTTAACCTTTGCTGTGAATAATCAGACCATTCCTCCATCAGGTTTCTTTCTTGGCTTGTCCCTTTAACTAATCTTTTACATGTATTTTTTGCCCTTACAGACTACGCTGTGGAAGAGAAACCATCACAGATTTCAGTAATGCAGCAA
Source organism: Crocuta crocuta (assembly GCF_008692635.1). Lineage (NCBI taxonomy): Eukaryota > Metazoa > Chordata > Mammalia > Carnivora > Hyaenidae > Crocuta > Crocuta crocuta. The sequence goes on from NW_027532591.1 coordinate 4,567,547, forward strand.
TTAGAGGATGGTGGCCCTGACCCACTTGTATTTGTTTTAAATGCAAATTTGTTGTCAATGGTTAAAATTGTAAATTGTAAGTTAGAAATTTTTTTAAATTAAAATGGGATACTTTACTGACTCATAAATAATAAGTAAAGCTTTCAAATTCATTCCATACAAGTATTTTTATATGAATATATCCAAATCTTACTGAACACTGGGTACTGAAGAAGTTGGTTTGTATAAAATAATATATCCCAGAGGACAACTGTGGGACTAACTGAAACTCTTGAGATGAGATAGGTGAATTCTCCATGGAGGAAAGCCAAACAGAAGTTGAACAGATCTGAGTTAAGTTCTTCCTGAGATGTATGTGCTAAGTCACAACTTACCACCAGAGTAGAGGAGATAGATAAATTATCTTAGGACGGCCAAACAGTTTACATGCTAGATTTAAATCTCATAAACCTAATCGTGTGCAAAGCCTTATTTGAGAGAAATGTTAATTAGTAAAACTTCAGTACATTGTAAGTTAAGATTCAGAAACTTCTCAATTCTTGGGGCTAGCTTCTTGGGCATCAGAATGAGTAAGAAGAGAATAAATTAGAATCTTGACTCTAAGATGGGTGTTGAAAAATAGAGAATGCATTTTTCCTGGATGAATGTTAATAGAGTTTTGGAGGAAGCACGGAGGCCCTAGGGAACTATCCTGTCATTCTCACTGTGTACTTGTTTTAAGTTGACCTCAGACACCAGAAACACCTATATGCTACTTCCTTTGAGGTTCTTACTTGCTAATTGTTTGGCCAGTTATGAATGCTTGCCCTCTTTCCTTCTAGGGTCAGATTTTAAAATAACTTGCTTGAAATTTCAATTTACCATATCTAGTTTATAACTTAAAAAATAGCTAACCTAGAATTCCCTGAAATATACACCATCTTAATATAGTTGGATTAAGGGCCTCCTGTTTAGGTATATAAAGTAACAATTCCCAAAGTGAAAGAAAGGGATCTATTCATTTTTATATACATTGTGATATCTGTAATTATATTTTAATCCTACTTCAGTTCCTTTGGGGATCCTATTGTGTTGGAGTATAAATGATAAAAGTGTCAAAGATTGAACATTAACTACATATGACTTGTGCTCTTGGTTCTCTACAAAGCCTTAAGGTAAAGAAGTGAAAGTAAGTTGTCCAGAAGAGCCATCCTTTCGTCACTTTCACCACTTTTTACAGGATGAAACCAAATAAAATCATGTTGCTGTTTATCTACAATTTTCTCCTCAAAAAGGCCTGGCTGGTTTAGTCAGTAGAACATGCAGTTCTTGATCTCGGGGTTATAAAGCTCAAGCCACACATTGGGTGTAGAGATTACTTAAAAATAAAATCTTTAAAAAAATAAAATAAAAAGTTAGAATCTTTCAGTCACATATTAAAATTTAAAAGTATATATAAAAATATTTTTTCTTTAGACCACAAGCTGAATCCTAAACTATAATACTGGCTTTTATTGTTGTTGTTTCTAGTTTTACATAAGTAATTATTTCCCTTGGTAGAGCGAGATTTTTAAAATACAGGGTTGGGAAGTATATTCTTTAATCATTATAGGATACCTAGTTTTGTTTTATTTACTTTATTTTTAATGAAATGTTTTCCTTTAATAATTATACCTTCTGATAATAGGAGTTAAAAGTTTTAAGTGAATTTTCTTTTATTCTTTCCTCTTTTACTTCTCTTCCAGTTTTTCTAAGTATTTGTTTAAAGCCAGAGGAATTGGTATATTTTATTGTCTATAATTATATTTTGGTTCCGTGCATTTATAGTTCACAATTGAATTATATGGATTCAGTTTGACCTATATTATTCTTTGCTGTATTATAGCATAGATTTCTGTGCATTTTTTAAAGGAAAAGATTGAGATTTTTATTTTTATATTTTTTATTCCATTCATAGATGTGAACAGGAAGTGCTGGTGTTTCACAACCAAGGGAATGCATGCAGTGGGTCAGTCTGAAATAGTCATTCTTCTGCAGTGTCTACCAGATGAAAAGTGTTTGCCAAAGGATATCTTTAATCATTTTGTGCAGCTTTATCGGGATGCTCTGGCAGGTGGGGATTCTTTATGACTTAGTCTGCACACTTTATTAGATGATAAAACTTTTCGGAGTCACATGCAAAATAACAGTCAATAAATTTGGAAGGCTGGCATTGGACTTTGGTATCAGTGGCAAGTTAGAACTTGCCAAAGTTTAAGGAAATATAAATTTTAGTGCTTTACCTAAAAGCACTATATTATTTTACAAAAACTGGAATCAAAGTTGTACGATAATCCATTGACCATGATATAAGAATACTTTCCTTTGAGTTGCTTAGGGGTTATGATATTGGTACCTGGTAGAAGCATAATCATAACTTACTATTTGCTTCTTCAGTTAAACAGTACGTATATAATCATAATGTAAATATTCTTTATTTAATTTTCAAGTTTCAAACACCACTAGCATGGACAACTTTATTATGGTTTCAAAATAAATTATAAATATTGTTAACCCTAACAATGTAAAAGTGTATGCATAGCTATTGGAAAAGACTAAGGATTCTAATAGAAAGATATATATACATATTTTTTTTTATTTTTTATTTTTTTTAATGTTTTATTTATTTCTGAGAGAGAGAAAAACAGCGTGAGCAGGGGAGGGTCAGAGAGAAAGAGAGAGACACAGAATCTGAAACAGGCTCCAGGCTCTGAGCTGGCAGTAAGCACAGAGTCTGACGCGGGGCTCGAACCCACGAACTGTGAGATCATGACCTGATCCGAAGTCGGACATTTAACCGACTGAACCACCCAGATGCCCAGAAAGACATATTATTATAAGTTGAAAGAGAAGAAATATGTTTATGTGTAGTATTTGGCATTACAAAGTTAACCTCCCCTGAATTAACAGAGGCAGTAAGAAGTGATGTAGTTGAGCTATAGCCTCATTATCATAACAGGAAGTAAGAAAACAATATCTGTAGTTGGTAAATAGCGTATACGAACTACAATGAATAATAGAAGAGATTGTCTCTGAGGAACAAGCCTTGGAAAGGGGAGTGAGGGTGACCAGGGTATTAAAATTACTTTCATGTATTACTTGATAATGTTTTATGAATATATTAAAACCATAAATTATTCATGCTTTCTGAATGTAGTAATTCCCCTTGTGGGATTTTGTGCCAAAAAAATTACCTAAAATGTAAAATACACTTGGTACAGGAAGGTGTTTATTGCAGCATTGCTTAAATTTAACACAAAAATTTAGAGGTAACCTAAATGCTCAGCCATAAGTGAAAGGTTTAACTGTGTTACACTGATTGGATGTATGCATCTTTTTTAGAACATTTTTTAGCCATTAAAAGTAATATTTATGAATAGAATGTTACAACATGGAAAATGCTCTTGAAGTAAGTACAAAAGCAGGATATAAATTATATCTTTAGTGTGATTATAGCTTATGTATAAAAGATTATACCTTCATGTCTTAGTTTCTGTGATCATTTAGGTGTAATATTACATAAAGACAAAGCAATACATTGGCAACTGACCACCTGCCTATGAAGTATACTTCAGTATTTACTGTGTCAGTCCCAAAATGTATGGGATTAATATGAAGTCAGGTGGAGCCTTCAGGCCATATAATACTTGGGACCTAAATTTATTTCCAGGAATGAATTGAAACACTCACTTTTCTCCTCAATTTGGATATATTCACATGTAAAAACAATAAACAGAGAAATGGCATTGGGGGTCCAAGAAGTTGGGGGTTTTGAGAAGGAATAAGGGACTAAGGCATGGGAGGATCATGAAGGTCTTGTTCCAGAGTCCATCCTTTATTCTTCAGGCAACGAGGAACAATTGGAAAAACATGAGTGACAGAATCAGATTTGCATTTTAGAAAGATGACTTTATTTTTTTATTTTATTTTTTTAAAAGTATTTTTTTTTTAATTTATTTCTAGGAGAGAGAGAGAGAGACAGCGTGAGCAGGGGAGGGTCAGAGAGAGAGAGAGTCACAGACTCTGAAACAGGCTCCAGGCTCTGAACTAGCAGTCAGCACAGAGCCCGACGCGGGGCTCGAACCCACGAACCGCGAGATCATGACCTAAGCGAAAGTCGGACGCTTAACCGACTAAGCCACCCAGGCGCCCCTAGAAAGATGACTTTAGAGGCAGTATGAAAATGGATCAAAGTCTATGTGTCTGGTGGCAGGTAAACCAAATTAAGAAGCAGTTAGAATGAATAAGCAAAATACTATAGTGGATAAACACTAAAATACTGCTCAGTAGTAAAGATAATAAACTGCTAATATGTACAACAACATGGATGAATACACAGACATTATGCTGAACAAAAGAAGTCAAGTTAAAAAAGTACATATTACATGATTCCATTCTCATGATTTCTCTGGAACCGGCAAAATGAGTCTGTGGCGATAGAAATTATATCAGCATTTCCTGGGGTGAGTTGGAGGTGAGTTGCAGCTGACTACAGAGGGGCCCTGGGAACTTTCTAAGATTATATAAATACTTATATCCTGTTAGGGGTAGTAGTTCTATGAATGTTTACATGTTTACATAGTGTTAGGGGTAGTAGTTAGATGAATATTTGCATTTGGCAAAACTCATTGAACTATATACTTAAAATTGGTGGGTTTTATTGCATGAAATAATATATACCCCAGTAAGATTGACTTAAAAGTTTTTTTTTTTAATAGTTTATTGTCAAATTAGTTTCCACATAACACTCAGTGCTCATCCCCACAAGTGTCCTCCTCCATGCCCATCCCCCCCTCCCCCCACATCCATCAGTCCTCAGTTTTTGTCAGCATTCAAGAGTCTCTCATGGTTTGCTTCTCTCCCTTTCCCCCACCATTTCTGCCCTTCTTCTCCCCCTTGTTCCTCCGTCAAGTTCCTCCTAATCCTCCTATACGTGCAAACATATGATATTTGTCCTTCTCTGCCTGACTTATTTCGCTCAGCATAACACCCTCAAGGTCCATCCATGTTGCTACACATGGCCAGATTTCATTGTTTCTCATTGCCATGTAGTATTCCATGGTATAGATAAACCACATCTTCTTGATCCATTCATCTGTTGGAAAGTTTTTTGTTGAGATATAATTGACTGTAACATTAGTTTCAGATATAAAATATAATGACTCAATATTTGTATTTATTGTGAAATGATCACCATGGTAAGTCTACTTAACATCCATTTTCACACAGTTAAGTTTTTTTCTTACTGATGAAAACTTTTCAGATCTACTCTCTTAGCAGCTTTCAAATATATAATGCAATATAATATTGTTAATTGTAGTTCCCATGCTGCACATACAGCCTCAGTACTAATTTGTAACTGGAATTTTTTACCTTTTGACCACTTTCACTGATTTTACCCACCCTCTCAACCCCCATCTGTCCCCTACCAATCTGTTCTCTATATCTATGAGTACTGTGGGGTTTTTGTTTGTTTGCTTGCTTTAGATTCCACATATAAGTGAAATCATATTTATTTATCTTTACCTTGCTTAGTTTACTTGAAATAATGCTGTCAGGGTCCATCCATGTTGTTGTAAATGACAGGATTTTCTTTTTATAGTTCAATAATATTCCATTGTGTATATGTGAACCACATTTTATCCATTCATCTGTTGATGGACACTTAGGTTGTTTCATGTCTTGGCTATTGTAAATATTGCTGTAATGAACATGGGGGTGCAGATATCAGGTGAGTATTCATGAGTGGAATTGGCTGGATCATATGGTAGTTCTATTTTTTATTTTTGAGGAACTTCTATACTGTCTTCCTTAGTGGCTACACCAATTTACATTCCCACCAGTGGTGCATGAGGGTCCCTTTTCTCCATATCCTCACCAACACTTGGTTATTTTTTTAAAAGCTATTGTTAGAATCTAGCAAGAAATTAAGAAATTTTCAAGGTTTAATAAAGTACTTAAGTAATAGCAGTGGGAATAAGGAGTATTGAAAAGATAAAAGATGGTGATGTGTCAGTTCAATAGGATTTGGTAATTAACTGGATGTGGGGGTGAGAGGGGGTAAGTGAGAGTGGCTTCAGATTTCTGGCTTGGGCATCTGACTGGACTTTGTTCTTATTCATCGAGATAATAAATAGAAGAGCAGATTTGGCAGAGGAGTGGAAGATTGGTTTTTTGTTAGTTATGTTGAGTTTGAAATACTGACAACAGGTGGTAATATGTAAATGAATGATGAATATATGGATATAGATGGACCTCAGAAAGTAGATCTGGGCTAAAATACAGATTTGGGAGACCCAGTGTTTATGTGATTATTGAAACTATGGTGGTGAATGGGATAGGCCAGTGTGAAGAAACTAGTGCTGAGAATGGAGCTCTGGGGAATACCAACAAGGAAAGGCTGTGGTCGTTGCAGAGTCATTAAAGTACATGTTTACCGTAAGTGGTTACTCATTCTCCAGAAGTATCCTTCTAAATCAGTAGAGTCCATTTTGAACTATCATAGTAAAATGCAAAAACTATACAACAAAAATTACTTTGAACTGATAGTAAGATAATAGTGCAAGTCTAAGGTCAGACTATAATACATGTAAGCTGTTTTAAATATTATCTGTAATATAGGATGAGGGCATGCACTTATATATCTAAGTAAATAACATTTCAAAGGCATAAACAAGTGATCTGTAAGTGTCTATCCTCAAATAGAAATCATTTCGCAGCTCATAAAAACTAGAAGGTATCTTAGATCATCTGGTACAAACTCTTCAGTTTTTAGATGGGGAAAATGAGACATTTTTAGATGAGGAAAATGAGAGGTGTTAATGGCTTGTCTAAATCACAGACCTAGTTGGTGGCAGAATTAGGACTAAGGCTCCCAGACCAGTATGCTTTACATTATGTCAGTTGCCTCTATGTGTATATATTAGTAGTATAGAAGTTTTAAAAAACAGGTATGCATCTGTGGTATGCCTGTTTTAAGAATCCTGTTTTTAGATAATCTAAGTAGTAATTTGATACATAATTTCACTGTGTTTTTCTTTAATAAGTGGAAGCATCTTTTACGTGTTCTGAAATGATCCTAGTATTTTTTTCCTTTCTGTGTAACACATTGTGTGGAATTGGCAAATCCTGTCTTAATTTTCTTGAATGTGAAAGCCTTGAATACTCTATCACTTGCATAGTGGTTACTCTACCATAAATCACTTAAAAAGCCTTGAAGCCTGGGGTGCCTGGGTAGCTTAGTCAATTAAGTGTCCAATCAGGTCATGATCTCACGTTTCATGGGTTCAAGTTCTGCATTGGGCTCTGCACTGATAGCATAAATCCTGCTTCGTGATTTTCTCTCTCTTCCTCACTCTCTGCCCCTTCCCTATGTGCTCACTCTCTCATGCGCACTCAAAAGTAGAATAAATAAACTTAAAAAAAAGAAAAAAAGCTCAGGGGCTCCTGGGTGGCTTAGTCAGTTAAGTGCTCGACTTCGGCTTCGGCTCAGGTCATGATCTCACAGTTCATGGATTCAAGCCCTGCATCAGGCTCTGTGCTGACAGCTTGGAGCCTGGAGCCTGCTTCAGATTCTGTCTCTCCCTTTCTCTCTGCCCCTTCCCCACTTGTGCTTTCTCTCTCTCTCAAAAATAAACATTAAAAAAGTAAAACCTTAGAAGGCTTTGAATGAACTTTATATATAATTTCCTATGTATTTTTAAACTACAGTATTTTATAATAATTTGTGTATATGTATTTCTTATTTAGCATATATTAATTTTTTTGTCATACATAGTTGCTTATGCTTTCCAAAGTGAGAGTAGAAGGGAAATTACATTTTGTGAGTAAGTAATGACATTCTGAGAGTTTAAGGATGCCTTCTAGTTATTATAATGCCATGGGAGATTCTAGATTGTATATCGTTTCTTGCCATCTCACCTTCCTTCTTCTATCTTTTGTACTTGTTTTTTGTGCAAACAGACATTCAGAACATGGATTTGAATGAAATGAGAATTGTATCTACCAGATTATTTTTTTCTGGAGTTAATCTCTGGTGGTTTCCCTCTCTTCCTCAAAAATTTTAATGGACTTTTACTACCTTTAGAATAAAACGTGTACTCCAATATTCAGGACTCTATGTAATCTGATTCTATTTTCTAGTCTTATTTCTACTAGTAGTCTTCCATACTTCCTTTTAAGCCACACTAAACATTTCTTGGTTCTTTATATACTCTGATAATTTCCTACTTCATTACCTGTGATCATGGTGCCTTACCACCACCATGCTGTTTCATACTACTTCAGCTATCTGAATCCTATCAGTTGTCTTTTTTTTTTTTAAGTTTATTTATTTGGGGGGGGAATGTGTGGGGATGGAGCAGAGAGAGGGGGAGGGAGAGAGAATCCAAAGCAGGCTCTGCATTGTTAGCGCAGAGCCTAGTGTGGGACTTGAACTCATGAACTATGAGATCATGACCTGAGCTGAAATCAAGAGTCAGAGGCTTAACCAACTGAGCCACCTAGGTTCCCGTCAGTTGTCTTAAGCCTCACTCAGAGATGACTTTCTTCATGAACTCTTCCTTAATACTCTTCCCAGATAGAAGTAATCTCTTCTTCTGAACTTTTTTACTTACCTTTAAAAAATTATTTAGTATATATAAAAGCATGTAAACATATTTTAAATAATTATGCAAGTTATAAAGCAAAAAGAATTAATCACGCATAAACAAAACACCCAACTTAGGAAATAAAAATGGCCAACCCCCTGAAGCATTGATCAGTGACCAATCTTGATGGTATCTTCCCTCTGAACTTTCCCAACCTTTAGGTAACTGCTATTGTCAGTCGTGTGTTAGTAGTTTTCTTGCTTTTCTAATTTTATCATAAATGTTTTACATCACTAAGGATTATAATGCATTGTTTTGCATGTTTTTAAACTTTATACAAATGGTATCACAGTGTATATATTTTATGTGGGTTGCTTTTTTCATTCCACCATATGTTTCTGGCATATGTTCATAGCTCTAGCGTTCTAGTTCATTCATTTGCAGCTACTGTTTTATACCTCTTATATAAACTTATCATAATTTATTCTCCTGATGGATAATTTGCTGTTCTTATCAGTTTATTGGTATTCAGGCATGTTCTTTAAAAGTTTTGTACATGTACACTTAGGAGTAGAATTGCTGGTTTGTAGAGTATGGATATCTTCAACTCTATTAGATGACATTAAACTATTGCCCAGACTAGTTTACCAGTTATACCTACCTGTCCCCATCCCCAGGGTATAAGAGTTGCCAACATTTGATATTATCAGAGTTTTAATTTTTGCTAGTCTAGTGGGTATAAAATAGTATCTCATCATGATTTGCATTTCATTGATTTTTTTTTCTAGATTATCTGGGCTGTTTTTATTATTTTTTAAAAATTTATTACTTATTTTTATTTACATAGAAGTTAGTTAGCATATAGTGCAATAATGATTTCAAGAGTAGAATCCAGGGATTCAACTCCTACATATAACACCCAGTGCTCATCACAAGTGTCGTCTTTAATGCCCCTTGCCCATTTAGCCCATGCCCCCACCCAGATCCCTCCAGCAACCCTTAATTTGTTCTCTGTATTTAAGAATCTCTAATGTTTTGTCGTCTCCTTGTTTTTATATTATTTTTCCTTCCTTTCCCTTATGTTGATCTGTTTTGTATCTTAAATTCTACATATGAGTGAAGTCGTTATGATAGTTTTCTTTCTCTGACTAATTTTGCTTAGCTTAATACACTCTAGTTCCATCCACTTTGTTGCAAATGTGAAGATTTCATTCTTTTTGATCAGTGAGTAATACTCCATTGTATACCATACCTTCTTTATCCATTCATCTGTCAATGGACATTTGGGCTTTTTTCATACTTTGGCTGTTGTGATAGCATTCCTATAAACATTGGGGTGCATGTGCCCCTTCAAACAGCACACCTGTATCCTTTGGATAAATACCTAGTAGTGCAACTACTCGCTGTAGGGTAGTTCTGTTTTTTTTAAGGAACCTCCATACTGTTTTTCAGAGTGGCTGCACCAGTTTGCATTCCCACCAACAGTGCAAAAGACATCCTCTTTCTCCATATTCTTGCTAACATCTGTTGTTGCCTGAATTATTAATTTTAGCCATTCTGATAGGTGTGAGGTGGGATCTCATTGCAGTTTTGATTTGTATTTCCCTGATGATGAGTGATGTTGACCATTTGTTTCATGTTTCAGTTGGCCATCTGGATGTCTTCTTTGGAAAAGTGGCTATTCATGTCTTTTGCACATTTTTTCACTGGATTGTTTTTTGGGTGTTAAGTTTGATAAGTTCTTTACAAGTTTTGGATACTAACCCTTTATCTGATATGTCATTTGCAAATATATTCTCCCATTCTTTTTGTTACCTTTTAGTTTTGTTTATTGTTTCCTTTGCTGTGCAGAAGATTTTTATATTGATGAGGTCCCAGTAGTTCATTTTTGCTTTGGTTTTCCATGCCTTCGGCGACCTGTGGAGTAAGAAGTTGCTGCGGCCGAAGTCAAAGAGATTTTTGTCTGCTTTTTCCTCTAGGATTTTGATGGCTTCCTGTCTTATGTTTAGATCTTTCATCCATTTTGAGTTTATTTTTGTGTATGGTGTAAGAAAGTAGTCAAGGTTCTTTTTTCTGCATGTTGCTGTCCATTTTTCCCAGCACTTTTTACTGAAGAGGCTGTTTTTATTCCATTGGATATTCATTCTTTCCTGCTTTGTCAAAGATTAGTTGACCATACATTCGTGGGTCCATTTCTGGGTTCTCTATTCTGTTTTATTGATCTGAGTGTCTGTTTTTGTGCCAGTACCATATTGTCTTGATACAGCTTTGCAACACATCTTGAGGTCCCAGATTGTGATGCCTCCAGCTTTGGTTTTCTTTTTCAGGATTGCTCTGGCTATTCAAGGTCTTTTCTGGTTCCATACAAATTTTAGGATTATTTGTTCTAGCTCTGTGAAGAATGCTGGTGTTGTTTTGATAGGGATTGCTTTGAATATGTAGATTGCTTTGGGTAGTATTGACATTTTAACAATATTCTTCCAATCCATGAGCATGGAATATTTTTCTATTTTTTTTGTGTCTTCTTCAACTTCTTTCATAAGCTTTCTATAGTTTTCAGTGTATAGATTTTTCACCTCTTTGGTTACATTTATTCCTAGATATTTTATGGTTTTTGGTGCAATTGTAAATGGGATTGATTCTTTGATTTCACTTTCTGTTACTTTATTACTGGTTTAAAGGAATGCAACCAATTTCTGCGCATTGATTTTATATCTTGCAACTTCGCTGAATTCATGGATCAGTTTTAGCAGTTTTTTGGTGGAATCTTTTGGGTTTTCCATATAGAGTATCACATCATCTGCGAAGAGTGAAAGCTTGACTTCCTCCTTGCCAATTTGGATGCCTTTTATTCCTTTGTGTTGTCTGATTGCTGAGGCTAGGACTTCCAGTATTATGCTGAAAAACAGTGGCGAGAGTGGATATTCCTGTTGAGTTCCTGACCTCAGGGGGAAAGCTCTCAGTTTTTCTACATTGAAGATGATATTAACATTGGATTTTTTCATATATGGCTTTTATGATCTTAAGGTATGGTCCTTCTATCCCTACTTCCTTGAGGTTTTTTTTTTTAATCAAGAAACGATGCTATATTTTGTCAAATGCTTTCTCTGCATCTATTGAAAGGATCATTTCTTTTATTAATGTGATATATCACTTTGATGTGTGGATATTGAACCAGTTCTGCATCTCAGGTATAAATCCCACTTGATCATGGTAAATAATTCCTTTAATTGTATTTCACTAATTATTAATGAAGCTGAGCATATATTTATTTATTGGCCATACATATTTTGTCTTCTGTGACAAATATATCCTTGCTTCTGTCTTTCACCCATGTTTCTATAATATTAACATTCTCTTGTGGATTCCTTTACATTTTTTAAACATACATTCTCATATGTAAGCCAATTTGACAATAAATTATATTAAAAAATAATAAGTAAATAAACATACATTGTCAATTATGACCTTTTTCTAACAGATAAATTATTCAGTATTTTGTCAAATGTCAAATTTTGTCAAATAGTTTTCTATTGATATATTTCTAAGCTACAAAGCTTAGTAGCTTGAAACACACATTTATTATCTCAAGGTTTTCATGGGTTTGGAGTCTAGGCACAGCTTAGATAAATCATCCTTTCATAGGGTCTTAAGATGTCAGTTGTGGTGAGGCAGAATTCATTTCCTTGCAAATCCCCATTTTCTTTATAGCTGTTGGCTGGGGAATCCTCTTGACTCCCAGAGACTGCCTGCAGTTCTTTGCCTCCTGGCTCCATGGATAGTTTACAACATGCATGTTTCCTTGCTTCCAGGTCAATAGTAGTATGTCTCCTTGCTTTGAATCTCTGACCCCTAGACCTAGATTTAAAGATCTGATGTTGGGGCACCTGGGTGACTCAGTTGATTGAGTGTCTGACTTTGGCTCAGGTCATGATCTCGTGGTTCGTGGGTTCTAGCCCCGCATCGGGCTCTGTGCTGACAGCTCAGAGCCTGGAGCCTGCTTCTGTGTCTCCCTTTGTCTCTGCCCCTCCCCTGGTCGTGCTCTGTCTCTCAAAAATAAATAAACTTTAAAAAAATTAAATTTAAAAAATAATAAAGCTGTGATGTCAGGCCCACCCTGATAATCTCCCTGATTAACACCAAATCCATTGATTACCTATTCATGGAGGTGACATCCCATTATATTCATAGGTACTGCCATCATTCAGGGAGAGGGAATTGAACAAGGCATGTGTACCAAGAGACAGACAGAATACTGCCTTCCACACAGCACTTTTATCCTCCCAAACATGACACAGGCCTAAAATACACTTTACTTGTTTGGTACCTTCACCAGTCTTACTGTTATTGCCTCTAGTTTGTTTCGCCTTTTGTTATAAAGAAAAAAAATTATTTATATTTAACTATTAATTCAGTATTCATTGTTAGTATCAAAAATCACTATAATTATTCAATTCAATCAAAATGATCAAAGTTGCCATTACATTTTTTCTATAGCTGTTGTTTTTAGCATCCTCTGTTTCCATTCAGATTTGCTTTCCTTTTTTAAAAAAATTTATTTATTTTTTTAATTTACATCCAAGTTAGTTAGCATATAGTGCAACAATGATTTCAGGAATAGATTCCTTAATGCCCCTTACTCATTTAGCTCATCCCCCCTCCCACAACCCCTCCAGTAACCCTCTGTTTGTTCTCCATATTTAAGAGTCTCTTATGTTTTTATCCCCCTCTCTGTTTTTATATTATTCTTGCTTCCCTTCCCTTATGTGCATCTATTCTGTGTCTTTTCTGTGTCTTAAATTCCTCATATCAGTGAGGTCATATGATATTTGTTTTCCTCTAATTTCACTTAGCATAATACCCTCATGTTCCATCCACAGAGTTGCAAATGGCAAGATTTCATTCTTTTTGATTGCCAAATAATACTCCATTGTATATATATACCACATCTTCTTTATCCATTCATCCATCGATGGAACATTGGGGCTCTTTCCAAACTTTGGCTATTGTTGACAGTGCTGCTATAAACATCGGGGTGCATGTGTCCCTTTGAAACAACATACCTGTATCCCTTGGATAAATACCTAGTAGTGCAGTTGCTGGATCGTAGGGTAGTTGTAGTTTTCATTTTTGAGGAACCTCCATACTGTTTTCCAGAGTGGCTGCACCAGTTTGCATTCCCACCAGCAGTGCAAAAGAGATCCTCTTTCTCCACATCCTCGCCAACATCTGTTGTTGTCTGAGTTGTTAACTTCAGCCATTCTGATAGGTGTGAGGTGGTATCTCATTGCAGTTTTGATTTGTATTTCTCTGATGATGAGTGCATATATTCTATCATTTATTCTTCACACAGGTCTGAAATTTATAATATCCCCCATTTTACACAGATGTTGAAGCTCAGAGAAGTCAAATAACTTGCCCTCAAATCACATAATAATAATTGAACTAGTATTCAAACTCATATTTCTGTGACTACACAATCTGTGATTTTTTTTTTTTTCCAAAGTGCATACTGCTTCCTTGATACGGGGATTTTTTTGTTTTTATAGATCTGGCCCAGCAACTCAAACGTGCAGCCAGATTTGGTTAATCCTCAGGCAAGAGTACTGCCCCTAAATGTATTTGGCAGATGATAATGTGCAGGTGAACATGGCTCTCAGCCACAAGGCTTCTGTGAGATTTATGGGGAGGTGTTCCCTTCACCTGTGGACCCTGCTGTCACCATAGCTTCCTGCTTCACTCAAGGATTCTGTGACCCATCACTGAACTGTTCATGAATAGACTGTAGTTTTCAAGGAAAGGAAGCATTAAGTTTTCTGGTGAGAATCTCTGTGCTGTTATTTCTTTCAGAGATATCAGAGAGCTTGTACATATCTAGGGAACCTGTCTACTGTTCCATTATGGAACAGCTCCTGTTGGGAAGCTTTTTTGTAATTCTAAACTGAGGAAAATGTCTCCTTAATGAAAGCTGATTTGTTTCATTAAAAAATATTTGAATTAGAAGGTGCTTAGTAAAGAACATTTGTAACTAAAAGACAAAAAAACTAATAGGAATTTAAATGGGCCCTAAGTCATGTTTCATATTTGTCTCATCCAGAAGTGCAAAGCATAAATTCTACCTTCTCCATAAATTTTCTTGCTTCAACATATCATACAAAACTGTACTTATTATCTTAATTCATTGTGTTCATGAATGGACTTCATTCACCCAATGAGATTGTAAGCTCTGTAAGAGCAGGTACCTAGTCTTAACATTTTTTTTCATGATTTTTGAGGCAATAATTCTTATCCTGAGACCTCTAAAAGTCTCATACATATAATTCATACAGTAAATACTCACCAGAGGCCCTTATGAGATTGGAAAACAATTTTCATTTAATAAATATCATTTATTTAAAAAAACTTTGTAAACATCTGTCTTTCATGTTTAGTGAAAGGTTGGGAATTAGTGTTTGGTAATGTGTGGCCCAGTGTTACGTAATAATGATTATTAAACATAAAATCAGTTTATTGATGGAGAGTAATTAATGAGCTTTTTTGTTTTAGGAAATGTTGTGGGCAACTTGGGACATTCCTTCTTCAGTCAAAGTTTCCTTGGCAGTAAAGAACATGGTGGATTCTTATATGTGACATCTACCTACCAGTCACTGCAAGACCTGGTACTCCCAACCCCACCTTACTTGTTTGGGATTCTCATCCAGAAATGGGAAACTCCTTGGGCTAAAGTGTTTCCCATCCGACTAATGTTGAGACTTGGAGCTGAATATCGGCGTAAGTAGTAAAGTAGCTTCTTTTACACTATATGACCAAAACATGATGACTCAATTAAGGCCTGAAATATTCAGATTCTTCCTTTTCCCCCATACCAGTGATATAGTTCAGCAGAAATCTTTTGAAATAGCTAAGCTAAATTTGGCCATTGTCTTTACTTATTTTGACTCTAAAGTGAAGAACTAAAAATCTCTAATGAGGGAATTAGTGATTATTTTTTACCTTGTAGACTTACTGGTTTTATATAGTTCATTGATAAATATATGTTCATCTTCAGAAAAAATTAATTGGAATTTAACAAGTAACTTTTTACAGTATAGTGAGCATTTTTTGGTAATTTTGTTGGAAAATAGGCAAATTGCATTTTACGTAGCATAATATGTACTGGAAACTAGTGGTATACAGATCACTCTTGGTAAAGTAAGCAGTAGAAGAGCTTTGTTCATGGTGGTAGCAGTACAAGTATAAGTTGTGAGGTTTTTTAAAGACATTAAGGCCTAAATGCAGGCTTTCTTTTTAACTTTATACAGTCACCTAATCAAACTTGCGTGGTCTAAGAATCAGACCATTTGAATAAGATTCTTAACTCTGTACTAGCTCTGTAACTTTGGGCAAGTGACTTGAGCTGTCTGTTTCCCCTCACCTGGAAAGAATAATACTTGCTTTTTATATTATGTAATGTTGTTAAGAGGATCAAATACGATAATGAAAACTTATTTTATAAACCATAAAACAGTATATTTTATGTCTTCTACAAGTCAACTTCATTCTTTCCCTTGCTCATTCAATAAGAATTTAATAAAGGCCTACCATTTAGAACAAATCCTGGGAATTCAGAAATGCTAAGATACATTACAGGCTCTTAGAAACCTTTGTAAGAAAGACATACAGAAGTCATGATTATAGTAGTATATTGTGTTAAAACACATGCTCAAAGTTAAACAAAGTTCTTTTGGAGCTTCAAGATGGAATCTAACTTCACCACAAATGAAGAAGTAGGATAAGAAACATTTCTTAGATCAAAGTGCTTCTGCACTGAATTGTGAAAGAGGCATTTGAATCAGCCAAATGAAGTAGAGAGAGGATTGTATGCAGAGGAAAGACCTTGTATATCTTCCTGTCTTATATGGCAGTTCACTCCATAGAGTTCAAGGAGTAAGCCAGTTAATAAGTCACCTCATGTTTGGCTTTTCTAAGGAATCTTCCTAGATCATGGTTGGGAGATATATAAGAATGAATACAGAAGAATTAGGAGAGGTTTGTTTCCTGGATCATATTAATTTAGTCTGAAGAAGAATGCTTCCTAAAACGTTATAGTTCATTTTTGAGAAAGCTGCATCAAAAGGCCTATTCTGGTCACCAGAATACTTACTTTGGTGTGGTTTGTAGAAGGCTCAGAATTTGTCTTTGATGCTAACGTACTAAATACTTTTGAGCTTTAAATTAGATATGCTCTATAGAGTTATTAGTTACATTTTGAAAACTATGAACTATAATATCTCTTTTACCAAAATTTTAAGCTGTCAAGTTTAGTCTGATTATTTCTCATTTCCATAGTTTATCCATGCCCACTGTTCAGTGTCAGATTTCGGAAGCCATTGTTTGGAGAGACTGGACATACCATCATGAATCTTCTTGCAGTAAGTTGGGAATTTTTATTTACTTTTTTATTACGGGGGTTGGTACAGGAGAAGGAAGAGAAGGATTTCATTTTTTGTTAACAGCCACACCCCTGCTGCTTCAGGCAGGTGAAGATTTATGCTGTAGGAATAGAAAAACATATATTCTTTGTAAATTCTATGGAGCTTCTGAATGAAACAGTACAGGATTTCAGTCCTTCATTATACACTTAATATCTAAGTGATCTTGCAGGATTATTGTGAGGACTATAATGTACAATTAAATACACTTAATATCTAAGTGATCTTGCAGGATTATTGTGAGGTAATGTACAATTAAAGCACCTAGCATTCTGTTTTGTTTTTATTTTAAGTTTGCCATCATAGAGGTTTCCTCTTTATCTGTAAAGCTTATTGTTTATAAAAGCTTATTGTTAGCCCAAGATTGGTTAGAGATTATGTTCAAATATCTCAAACCAGTAAGTCATTCATCTTGTAGGATAGATCTGTGGATGGACTGGGATTCAAGCTTTATTCTTTTCCTTTCTGCTGGGCTCTCCCATGTTCCTTTGCACAGGCTCTGTTATCCAAAGATGTTGGTTGGCTTCAGCCCACTAAGGTCTCTGCTGTATGTGTGCACAGACTAAGGTCAATTCTGGGTATTTGGAGAATTTACGAAGCTCCGTATGGCTGTTTCACCTCCCAGAACTCCTAGTTAAATCTTTGGCTAATGTGCCTGCTCATTACTTACCCCAAACCTCAGTTTAGCTGAGCTGCTGACCCTCCCTTTTCACGAAATTACTGAGATTACCACTGTAGCTGACACCACTCCAAATCAAGTAAAATCCTGCAAGTAGCAGAGCTTGTTATTTTCTTTCTTTCTTTCTTTCTTTTTTTTTTTTTTTTTCCTCCTCAGAGCTTGTTATTTTCACAGACTACCTTGAACTACCTAAGAAGGCTAGGGCATAGCCCCAAGCAAGAAGATCACAGACTCAGCTCTACTGTTCTTGCTTCAAGTTCAGTAGTTTTCATGAATAAACACATCTCAGTGCCTTGTATGCTTTTAGTCTAATTCCAGAGCATTGTAATGATTGTTTTTTAAAAACCATTTACCCAGGGGCACCACGGTGGCTCAGTCAGTTAAGCATACAACTCTTGATTTCAGCTCAGGTCATGATCTCCACACTGACAGTGCAGAACCTGCTTGGAATTCTCTCTCTGACCCTTCCCTATTTGTTCTTTCTTTCTTAAAATAAGTAAGTAAACTTAAAAAAAAAAACCATTTACCCAGCTTTTTAGTTGGCTTTTTTGGGGACTAGATTTATTTTCTCACTCTGTCTTGTAGTTGTAGTTTCAGTTATCTTTTAAAGAGATTTAAATAAATAATAAGTGAAACTCTCGTAGCTTTACTTATGTAGTTGCCATTTCCAGTGACCTCAATTCCTTTGTGTAAATCTGTATTTCCATCTGGTGTCATTTTCCTTCTGCCCGAAAGATTTCCTGTAACAGTTCTTGTAGTGTGGGTCTGCTGGTGAGGAATTCAGCATTTTTATTTCTAACATCTTTATTTTACCTTCATATTTGAAAGATTTTTTTGCTGGATGTAGAATTCTAGGTTGACAGTTTTATTCTTTGAGTGTCTTAAAGATGAATAATAATTGCTCTACTGTTTCTTCTGGTTTGCATTGTTTCAGATGAGGACTTTATTTCCCCTCTTTGTTCCTCTCTATATAATGTTTTTTCTTTTCTGGTTGCTCTAAGATGTTTCTTTTTATCACTGGTTTTGAGCACTTTGATTATGTGCCTTGATATACTTTTTTTTTTTTTTTACGTTTCCTGTACCTGGAGTTTGTTGAACTTCTTATTTTTGTGAGTTTATAATTTTCATCAAAGAACTCTTCTCTTCCCCTTCAAGGACTCTGTTATAGACATATTAGGCTCTTGGAATTGTTTCATAGCTCACTAATGTTCCTTTTTTTCTCCTCTATGTTTCATTTTGGACAGTTATTATTGTTGTGTCTTTAAGTTCAACAATCTTATTTTGCGTTGTTAAAATGGTCCAATCCCACATTTTGGGGAGGTTATCTCAAATATTGTAATTTTATCTCTAGAAGATTGATTTAGGTCTTTTTCTATATACTCTTTGTACTTAATTTTTGAATTTCTGTAATATATAGTAACTACTATAATGTCCTTATTGGTAATTCTAACATCTCTATCAGTTCTGGCTCAGTTTCCATTGATTAATTTTCCCTTTTTTTTAAGTTTATTTATTTATTTTAGAGAGAGAGAGAGAGTGAGCACATGCACAAGTGGAGGAGGGGCAGGGAGAGAGGGAGAAAGAGAATCCCAAGCAGACTCTATGCTGTCAGCACAGAGCCCATCACAAGGCTCCATCTCACAAACCGTGAAATCATGACCTGAGCTGAGATCAAGAATTGGATGCTTAACTAATTGAGCCACCCAGGCGCCCCTTCCCCTCTTATTTTGTTGTATTTTCCTGCTGCTTTTGCATGCTTGGTATTTAAAAAAAATGTTTAAAAATTTTTTATGTTTATTTTTGAGGGAGAGAGAAAGAGAGAGCAAGTGTGAGCAGGGGAGGGGCAAAGAGAGAGAGGGAGACACACAGAATCTGAAGCAGGCTCTGGGCTCTGAGCTGACTCAGAGCCTGATGTAGGGCTCAAACTCAAAAACCTTGAGATCATGACCTGAGCCAAAGTTAGATGCTTAACTGACTGAGCCACCCAGGCGCCCCTTGAAATTTTTTTTGATGTTTATTTATTTTTGAGAGAGAGAGTGAACAGGGGAGGGGCAGAGAGAAAGGGAGTCAGAGAATCCCAGAGGTCCCGTGCCATCAGCATAGAGCCCATGTGGGGCTGGAACTCAGGAACAGTGAGAGCATAACCCGAGTTGAAATCAACAGTTAGACACTTAACTGCCTGAGCCACCCAGGTGTCTCGATATTTTTAAATTTTTTATGGGGTGCCAAATATTATGATTTTATCTTAATGTGTGCTGAATATTTTTATATTCTTATAAACTTGAGTTCTGTTACCAGTAAGGCAGTTAATTTACCTAGAAATAGTTTGATCCTTTCAAGTCTTGCTTTTTAAGATTTGTAAGGTAGAAGATCCAAAATCTTGTTTACTGTAGTGCTGATTATTCCCCAGCACTAAGGCAAGACCCTTCTTAGTACTTGTAATGACTTTGGGCCCTATTTGGAATTAGGCCAAACTTCACAGATTAAAGGCACAGTTCTTTTACCAGACTGTTGTTATTTCAGACACCAGGTTCAAGTTTAGGGATTCCCAAGCTACCCCTACTTTTGACTAACTGGATACAAATGTTAGCATTCCCACTACCCTCTCAGTTTTGATAATTCACTAGAATTATTCATGGAACTCAGCAAAGTATACTGTACTTATGATTACAGTTTTTTTTGTAGTAAAGGAAATATAAATCAGGGCCAGTGGAGAGAAGAGTCACAGAGTACAAAGTCTGGGAGGGCCCCACCCAAGAAGCTTCCCTGCTGTTACATTGATACATAACAATATGCACAGAGTAAACACCTTAGCTTTTGTGTCCTGAGTTTTTATTGGAGTTTCCTTATTAGGTATAATGATTGAGTCATTGACCATGTGATTGAACTCCGTCTCTAGCCCCTCTGATATCATGTGCCTCAAAGCCACATCCTCTGATCACATGGCTGATCTTTCTAGGATGGCTAGCTCCCACCCTGGGTCATGTTGCTAGGATATGCTATCTAGGGACCCACTATGAGTTAGTAGATTAACATAGACTGTCAGGGCCACCATTGAATAATAGACACTCCTGTCACTCAGGAAATTCCAAGGGTTTAGAGGCTACCTCTCAGGAACCAAGAGCAAAGTCCAGTGAAATTGTTTATTGTATAATAATACTGTACCTAATGCTCATGGAATATAAGGTTTTCCTCTGTAGTTTTTAGGAGTAGGCACTATTCCCAGACCTGACCGTGTTCCTGATAATCATTTCAGGTAATTCTTTCACTGGCCTCAAGAAGTTTCCTCACACACATTTGCTAATCAGAACTCTGCTGAATTCTGGAGCGAGACCCTTTATAAATGCTTAGAGTTCTCTGAAGTTTTTTCTTCTCGGATGCTCTGTTCTGTGAACTCTAGCTACTGTGGTTTTCTTGGAATCTTGGTTTTGTCTCTTCAATTCAGGAAATCTGTCAGCCTCTGCCTGGATTTCCCCTTCCTGCATCTGAGCTTGTAAACTCTCTGGAGGCATAACCTGTACAATCATAGAGCTCATCTTGTTTGCTTCCTGCCTTTTATAGACCACTGTCCTTTGTTGCCTGAGATTCAGTGTCTTGAAAATCATTGTTTCATATGTTCTGTGCAGTTTTGGATTGTTTCATGCAGGAGGGTAAATCCAGTCCCCTTATCTCCATTTTGGCCTGAAGTGGAAATTTTATTTTTTAATTTATTTTTTATTTTTATAAGTAATCTCTGTCCCCAGTGTTGGGCTTGAACTTGTGACCCTGAGATCAAGAGTCACATGCTGTACCAACTGAGCCAGCTAGGCACTCCCAGAAGTGGAAATTTTAAAATTATATTTTAATCTATAAGATCGCCCTCTCCTTCTCTATCTTCCTTTCTCTCTCCTCTCTCTCTCTCTCTCTGTCTCTGTCTGTTTCTTTCTCCCTCTCCATTCCCTCCTTCTACTTCAGTCTCCATCACTTTGTCACTTCTGGTAACTAGTTTTTAGTCACATTTTTGTCAAGATAATTTTTTTAAGTTTAATTATTTTGAGAGAGAGAATGAGCAGGGGAGGGGCAGAGAGAGAGAGAGAATCCCAGCAAGCTCCCCACTGTCAGTGCAAAGCCTGATGCTGTGCTTGATCACATGAACCGTAGGATCATGACCCAGGCCCAAATCAAGACTCAGGTACCTAACCGATTGAGCCACCTACGCACCCTGACAAGATAATTTTTTTTACTGATTGTAATCTGCTTTGGGAAGAAAAGGGGATATTTATCCTGTAATCTGGCAACAGAAGCCTATGGTTTTTATGCCTGTATCAGTTCATTTATACAAACGTTTAGTGGAATACCTCCTGAAGTATCTTGTTCTCCATCTCCAGTGTTGGGGAGGAAAAATTTTTCTCTAGCTTTCAAAGATTTTTCTAGCTGATCTACGAATTAAATTGACACAAGACAGATTAACTGGAGAAAATTGAATTTAACTTTGTACATATGAAAACCTCACATACATGAGGGGTTCACAGGCAGGTAAAATGAGTTATATATGCCATCCTGAGCTGAGGAATGGGATAGGGGCTTGGGGCTGTCAAAGGGAGGAGAGTAATTCACAGGACAATAAGAAGAATAGTTGCTTGGCAATTACATGTATGCCCTACCATACAGATGAGTCACTCAGATAAAATTTATCTCTAATAACTCTAATTCTGGGGAAGACCTCCAATTTAGATTCTTTGAGGTAGTTAAGACAGGACAAAAGTCTCTTGACCCTACAGGGTCTCAGCTGCCTTCAGTTTAAAAGAGTCCACATACCAAAGTGGTACATATGGAAGAGACTTGCTTTGAACCCCTTTACTGCTTTCTCTGTCCCTAGCTTAACAGAAGTTACCAGCCTATTGATTCCAACACTTTTCTACTATCTCTCACTTCCCCTGTTTTTCTCCTTTCCTGTCTTAAGATTCCATGGTTCATTATTAAAATCACTTATATTTTAAATGACTCCAGGTCCTTTCTGTCTCTTACCCTCTGTTCTATTGGTCCAGCAAAATGTAAAGCCTGGTTAAATCTACCTCTTAATTTAAAACAATTTTTTTTAAATTTACATACAATAAAATTCACCTTTTATGGAGTATACTTCTAAGAATTTTGACAAATGTAAAGAGTTATGTTACTACCATTGTTTCAATTAGGATACAGAAGAGTTATATCATTCCAGGGGCGCCTGGGTGGCTCAGTTGGTTAAGTGGCTGACTTCGGCTCAGGTCATGATCTCGTAGTTCATGGGTTCGAGCCCCACATCAGGCCCTGTGCTGACAGCTAGCTCAGAGCCTGGAGCCTGCTTTGGATTCTGTGTCTCCTTCTCTCTGCACCTCCCATGCTCACACTCTGTCTCTCAAAAATAAATAAATGTTTAAAAAAAAAATAAGAGTTCTATCATTACAGAAAATTTGCTGGTGCACCCCTAATGTCTGGTAACTCTTGATCCACTGTCCCTATAGTTTTAGATTTTTTAGATTGTCATGTAATTGGAATTATACAGTATATAACCTGTTTTCAGTCTGGCTTCTTTTACTCATTATCATGCATTTGAGGTTCATCTTTGTTGTTATATATATTGTTAAGGAAAAAAATAATAAAAAATCTTTTTCCTCTACTCATCTTTGGTTCATTGGCTGAGGCCCTCAAAATTAGACTGGCCAGTGAATAACAAAGGCATATTTTGGGATGGCATACTCTGGTAACCTTTAGCATCAGTAGTTCATTCATCTTCATTGCTGTATAGTATTCAGTTGTATTGTGAACCACAGTTTGTTTACCTGTTGGCGGATCTGTGGGTTGTTTCTAGTTTTTGGTGACTCCGAATAAAGCTACTTGAAACATTCATGTATGAAATTTTGTGTGAACCTTAGTTTTGCCATATTGTACATTTAATGTTATAAAGAACTATGAAATCATTTTCCAACGTGTGTAGTAGTTTACATTCACAAGTAATATACAAGAATTCTTTGTTTGCAAGTACTTCGTATTTCTTTTTTGTTTTTAATTTTTACCATTCCAATAGGAGTTTAGTGGTTTTAATTTTTGTATTTTAATTTGTGTGCTTCTTAAGATGAATGATTCAGAGCATTTTTTTCATGTGCTAATTTGTCTTCTTTATATCTTCTTCAGTGAATATTCAGATTTTGCCCACTTAAAATATGGTTGTTATTTTCTTGTTGAGTTTTTAGAGTTTTTTGTGTATTCTAAATGTAAGTCTTTTGGTAGATTTGTATCATTTGTTACATTTTCTCCTAGTCTATGGTCTCTCCTTTTATTCTCTTAACAATGTCTTTCACAGAACAAAAATTTTTCATTTTGTTGAAGTAAAATTTATTAATTTTTTATGGAGCATGTTTTTTGTATGATATATAAGAACTTACTGGCTAGAATGACATCACAAATATTTTTTCCCATGTTTCTTTGTAGAAGACTTTTAGTTTTATTTTTATGTTTTAGATTTAGTTCTGTGATTCATTTTTAGTTAAAATTTGTTTATGATTGTGAGACATTGTTAGAAACCCTTCGTTCATATGTCCAATTGTTTTAGTACCATTTGTTAAAAAAAAAACAACTATTTTTCTTCATTTACTTGCCTTTACACCCTTATCAAAAGTCAGTCGACATACCTGTGTGGATCTACATCTTTCTTCATTCGTAACTTTATCCAAGCTTGTGTGTAGATGATGACAAAAAGAGCAGCCCATTTACTGGTCTTACTTAAAAATCTTTTTTTTTCTTAATTTTTTTTTAATGTTTTTTTTTTTTTTAATTTATTTCTAGGAGAGAGAGAGAGACAGCGTGAGCAGGGGAGGGTCAGAGAGAGAGGGAGTCACAGACTCTGAAACAGGCTCCAGGCTCTGAGCTGGCAGTCAGCACAGAGCCCGACACGGGGCTCGAACCCACAAACCGCGAGATCATGACCTAAGCGAAAGTCGGACGCTTAACCGATTAAGCCACCCAGGCGCCCCTAAAAATCTTTTTTAATGTGTATTTATTTTTTGAGAGACAAAGTGTGAGCAGGTGAGAAGCAGAGAGAGAGAGGGAGATACAGAATTGGAAGCAGGCTCCAGGCTCTGAGCTGTCAGCACAGAGCCCAACACAGGGCTTAAATTCATGAACTGTGAGATCATGACCTGAGCTGAAGTCAGATGCTCAACCTACTGAGCCATCCAGGCACCCACAGTCTCACTTTAGATTCATGACCAATACCATTAGGAAGCTTTCAGACCTACCTGGCAATCTTTCCTTCCCCATAACACATTCCTATTCTCATGTTTTCTCAAATTTCCTGTGCCTCTTCTCCTTTTCTCACTTTTTGCTGATGTCCCAGCCCCAATTTCCCTGAGTAAATAGAAACAATCAGAAGACAGTTTTCACAGAGTTCCATCCAACAACTTAACCAGTATCTATACATTTTCATTTCTTAGTTTTTTAGTACATCTTTCTTTCTTGGTTCTTCTCCTGCAGCCTTCTAACTTGCCACCTTCCCCTTCCCATCGTGTTCTGCATCTTAGCAAATGGCAGTCTTGTAGTTGCCCAGTCCATGTAATTCATAATCATCTTTGATTTTGCTTCCCCTCCCCATTTTATATTGAATCCAATGACAAATATTGTCAGTTTCCCCTTCAGAATATATCTAGAATCTGATAACTTCTCACCAGTTTTTGAATTGTTAACATGTTGGTCCAAATTATTCCTGTCACTTGACTGAATTATTTTTATTACATTTATCTGATCTCCTTCCTTCTATTCATGTTCCCCTACAATCTATTTACAGAAAAAGCAGAGAGATCTGTTAAAATAGGTAAAAAATCTCACAGTAAAGGCACAGGTCTTTCTGGTGGCCTCCAAGACCCTATGAAATCTAGCTCTATGGTGTCACATTGATGTCAGCTCCTTGCACTCTTCATCACTTTGCTTCAGCCACCCTGGATGTGGTGTGTGTATATGTATATATTTTACTCTGCAAATATTCATTGAATGCCTAGGCTGTACCAGGCATTTGGGATATAACAAGTTCGAGAGTCCATACCTTCTTGGAGCTTACTTTAGAGGGAGG
Organism: Crocuta crocuta; assembly: GCF_008692635.1. Lineage (NCBI taxonomy): Eukaryota > Metazoa > Chordata > Mammalia > Carnivora > Hyaenidae > Crocuta > Crocuta crocuta. The sequence continues at coordinate 4,593,386 of NW_027532591.1, forward strand.
AGGCAGGTAACAAATACAGAAAATATTAAGTGGTATTAAAACAGAATAAGCATGCAAATATTTGTTTAGTGTAATATACAAGGGGTATATGCAACCAGTCTTCTTCCTTATGAGAGGTTACAGTCTAATTGGAGAGCTAAAATATACACATGAGGGTTTTCATTTTACATTCCCTTATTATTTAAATAAATGAGTTCTTTTAATTTCCACATTCTTTTTTTTTTCTGAGAAAGAGAGAGACAGCATGAATAGGGGAGGGTCAGAGAGAGAGGGAGACACAGAATCCGAAACAGGCTCCAGGCTCTGAGCTAACTGTCAGCACAGAGCCCAACACGAGGCTCGAACCCACGAACTGTGAGATCATGACCTGAGCCGAAGTCATACACTTAACTGACTGAGCCACCCAGGCACCCCCACATTTTTCCTTTTGTGCTGATTTTATTACTATCAGTCAAATCCTACCATTAATGAATTCTTTATTCCATTTCATCTGCTTTTGCCCAGGACTTCAGAAATTACCAGTATACATTGCCAGTAGTTCAAGGTTTGGTGGTTGATATGGAAGTTCGGAAAACCAGTATCAAAATTCCCAGCAACAGGTACAATGAGGTAAGATTTACCATGAAGGAATATTTTTTATTGTTAAATACATAAATGAAGATGAAAAATGTTGATTATATATCATTTTTTAATTAATTGACAGTGAAATCAGGTCATAATACTGTATGACTTAGGTGAGCGATGAGGAATTTCATGACAGAAAATCAAGATTTTATATTTGTGATTTATTTAGTCATTAGATGTATCATTGATTGTGCTTTTGATACTGTGATAATTGGTGATAGATTTGCATTTTGATTAAGGCATAAAATTAACTTTATATCTGTAATATTAGTGGTAGGATCTTTTCATTTTTCCCTCTTTTTCTAAGTATACCTTGTTTTTGACTATCCTTAATGTCTAACCATTAGCTCCCAAACTGAATTTTCATTAAGGTTTCAAAAGCAAATAAATGATTTCATCTTGAATTAAGCCGTGTCTTTTAATTAAAATGAAATATTGCATACGACACATACATTAACAGAATTATGTAAACAGTGTTCATTGCCTGTTTGCCATGTGAAGTCTTTCTTAAATTTAAAGGTTTCTTAAAATCTGTTCTAAAATATCCAATAGTAATATCATTGCGGTTTAAAAGAAAAATCTTATTTTGAAACTTAGTGTGGTAAAATAATGGTTAAAATTTGTTGTTTTATTAGACAGGATGGAAACTCTCCAATTACTCCTTCCACTATTTCCTGGTATAAAGTAATTTCCTCCTTCCTTCTCTTTCTTTTCATCTTTTTTTCATTCTTTCTTTTTTTCCCCTTCATTAAGCCATTTATTCACTTATTCATTTGTACATTTGATAAACATTTTGTACTTTCTCTTAGAATCATGTAAATATCTTACTGAATTTATTAACTTAGGGCTCACCATTATGAGAACAACCTTTGTGAAGATTTTACCTATGGCTTTTAGTGCAATAACTTTTTTCAGGACAGTAGAAAATAGTAGCTAGAATGTGTGCTTTATTTTTTTTTTCCTGTGATATAGTTAGAGGTTTTTATCTATTAGATAGACCTACCTTGGAATATCAAGCACTACTGACTAGATTAGGTAGTCAAATCTTTAAAATTTTTTTTCTTAATGTTTTATTTATTTCTGAGAGAGAGAGACAGCATGAGCAGGAGAGGGTCAGAGAGAAAGGGAGATACAGAATCTGAAACAGGCTCCAGGCTCTGAGCTGGCTGTCAGCACAGAGCCCGACCCGGGGCTCGAACCCACGAGCCGTGAGATCATGACCTGAGCCAAAGTCAGACGCTTAACTGACTGAGCCACCCAGGCACCCCAGTAGTCAGATCTTTAAAATAAACTCTTTTTATATCATTTGTGCCCTAAATAGTCTTAAAAGAGATGCGTTAAAAATGCATTTGTTTCTCAAATTTGAAGTTTTATTATTTCATAAATACTTATTAAATATATTCTGTGGTGTGAGATAGAAAGATGAGTAAGAACATTATGCTTGCCTTGTAGGAGCTTAGTGTCCAGAAGTAAGCTGATCAGATGTCATCCTCAAACAGATAATATACATTGCTATTTTTGGTATTTCCAAGATGTGTTTTGTGTTTGAGGATTGGATCTGTTTATTAAGGTACATCTGTAAAAAGCTGTGAGGCTCCCTAGTTTTTTCAGTACCAACTGAGGACATTTATGACAACTGCCATTTATATTACTGTCTTTATCTGTCCCCTAGGTTTATGGTTGTGCAAGTTCAGATATCTTTTTTCAAAAACAGTAGCTGTATTTGTTGTTGTTTATTACAGTTCATTTTCAATAATGTTTAACAACTATACATCACTTATTTTTCTTATCTGATTTAGCAGACTGACTTCTCTTCTAATTCAATTTTTATTTCACCGCATATTTTATGTTTATTTCAACTCAATCTCAATTTCTTCTCTCATAATTCTTGGACATTTGAATTATGATGTGCCTGACAATTCTGCTTCACTTTGTAGTTGAAAAGGTAATTTCTTGTATTTTATTTAATTTACTCATGATAGTATTCCATTTTTCCTCTTATTTCTTTTTCTTTGTTGATACCCATAGTCTTCCTTATTCTCTCAATTATGTTCTCATTTGCTCCAAAGCCTTTGTACAAGCTATTTCCTTATTGATGCATACTTTCTTCCCATTCATTACCTATCTAACTCTTATTCACTTTTCAGGAATCAGCTTAGATGACATTTCCTCAGATAAGCTTTCAGTTCGCTTCCAACTGGAGTAATTCTCCCTGTTATAAACATCTTAGATTCTACACTGTGTGTGTAATACTCAGTATATTTGTAATTGAACCTTTTTCAGTGTGTGTTTTCTCTACCAGACTTTTATTTCCATGTGGAACTGTCTTATTTACCACTGTATCATTAGTGGACTGCCTGGTAAAGAGTAATTGTACAAAAAATATCTTTTAAAAGAAACCAAAAAATATCTATTGAATGAAGACATGAAACAAAACTAATATAGGTAAAACAATACAAAAATAAGTACTGAAACTTAATACAGTTTTACTAAAGGTTTAGAGAAAGGAGAGCTCTGGTAAATGCAGCAGTCGGAAATGTTCCTTTATTTCCAGTTGATCCTGAATCCTTAACAGCCAGAGCAGCATGTTCCATGTAGGACATGTTTATAAATATTCATGTAAATGTCTTATAAGTGTAAATGAATGAAAGATTTAAACTGGACAATGAATGTTATTTAGGCACTAGGAAGAGAAGGGTGGAAAATAACAAGTGAAAAGGGTGATAGATGCCTGCAGAAAATAAGGCAGGAAAGCCCCAGGGATGGACATGTCTTGAAAAGAGGATAGAAGACAACAGCCTGCCCAGTGAAGAAGAGGCTAGGAGATAAAGTTGTGCAAAGACACTGCTGGGATTTCAAGTTTTCAGAAACAAGGCAGAGGAATCTAGATTTTAATATTGTAATCTGTAAATAGATATTATAGATTCTAAAGCAGAGAAGTGACTTAATTAAAGTGAGTTTTAGAAAAATGAGCTTTGGCTGCTATATGTAAAAATATGTAGAGAGGGGACCACTAAGGAAAGACTTTAAGCTTAGAAAACTACAGGACGCTAGCATGGCTCAGTCGGTTAAACAGACCTAACCGAACCTGAGTTCAGCTCAGGTCATGAGCTCATGAGCTCATGATGAACTCATGATCCCATGAGTTTGAGCCCTGTATCAGGCTGTGTGCTGACAGCTTAGGGCTTGGAGCCTGCTTCAGATTCTGTGCCCCTCTCGCTCTGCCCCTCCCCCACTCATGGTTGGCTCGCTTTCTCTCTCTCTCCCTCTTTCAAGAGTAACTAAACATTTAAAAAAAATTTTAAAAAGCTGAAAGATAGTACTTCTGGCATCATGGAAAATGGAATAAATGAAGTAGTCTTTCTATATAAATTCTCTAATCTCATCAAGGCCATTCAAGCTCTCTGTTGGTTTAGGTAACTGCTCATGTTCTAATGATGAGATTTTTCTGATTATTGTGTTAACTAACATTTATTGTTAGTTATATTAACATTATAACATTTAGTGAAGGTATATTCTGTAGCATGCACTATGTATTTTTACACTATTTCTGTGAAATTAGTATGTTCAAGTCCTTTTAATAGATGCAGATATTAAGCCATAGTACTAGGAAGTGATAGTACCAGAATCAAAACCAGGTGGTCTGATTCCACTGTCCTCACCTTTAGCCACTATATTAAACTGATTTTTATCCACATCAATTTAATAATTATCAATATGACTTTAGGGCTGATTTTAAGGTCTTTACTGAGGCAATCAAATTTAAATAAGACCATTAGAATGAGCTGTAATCCAGTATAACTGATGTTCTTTTAAGAAGGGGAAGTTTGGACACAGACACTCATAAAGATGATGTAGAGAGACAAGGAGAAAATGATCACCTACGAGTCAAGGAGAGAGGCCCAGAACAACTCCTCCCTTTCCATAAGCCCTCAAATGGAACCAATTCTGCCAACACCTTGATTTTGGACTTCCAGCCTCCAGAACTGTAGGACAATAAATTTCTATTGTTTAAGCCATCCAGTTTATGGTACATTGTTATAGCAGCTCTGCCACACTAACACATTGGTTTGCTTTAAATAGCTAAATGTCAAAACCAAGTAAGTAAAACAAGAAAGAAAAATGGCAATGGGACAGAGAAGATGGGCTCTGTGATTGCCCTACTTTACTATATGGTGTTTCCAGGCCATAGTTCAGGTAAGGGAAACCCAAACTTAACCTAGAGGTTTCCCTCAGTTGAAGAGACAGAGTTGAGAATGTGAGGAGGTCATGATGGCTAGAGTTTGCAAAACAGATTACTGGAAATAAAAGAACTCTGGAAATATGCAGGTGGTTCCCATTGTTTCTTCAGCTGACTAGTAAATCAGTGTGTGTATGTGAGAAAAGCACTGGAAAGATACAGGTAAGACAGTTCTCACAGGGCCAGGCATAATTTGTATTCTTACCAGCTAGAGTGAACTAGAGGCACATTATCCCTACTGACCCAGGTTATTCATAAATTCAGGCTGCTTCAATCCTACCTATCAAGCTTAAAAGAAAACCTTAACAGTATCAAGACATGAGCATGTTACGGACATACATAGAAAATATAAAAAAGAACCAAATCAGACTTCAAGAAACAAAAATGACAATGAAATGAAAAATAAGTGGCATGAAAATAATGGCAGAAGACACTGATGAAGAAGTGAAATGAAGAAGAAATTAGCAAACTTAAAAACACAGCAATAGAAACTATCCAAAAAGAAATACAAAGAGAAAGGACTGAAAAATTAAATGAACAGCACATGACTGAGCCATGGGATGTTAGTCAGCCTACCTCTATAATTGAAGTCACCAAAGGAGAGGAAAGGTGAATAAAAACTTTATAAACTTAATGAGAAGTATAAATTCATATATTCACGAAGCTCAATGAGTTTCAGTTGCAGAAAACATGATGAAAACTACATTAAGGAATGTTTTAATCATCTTAATCAAATTGCTTAACACTAAAGCTAGAGAGAAGAAACTTAAAAGCAACTAGAAGGGGAAAATGCACGTTTTATACTGAGGAACAAATATAAGAATAACAGCAAACTTCTTATCAAAACAATTCAAGGCACAAATCAGTGCAATAGATCTTTATATTACTGGAAGAAAACCATCAACTTATGTTTTATACTTGGTAAAAATATATTTCAAAAGCAAAATGCTTTTTCAAAAATAGAAGAGCTAAAAGAGGCTATTACCAGTAGACCTATTGACAAGAACTATTAGAAGAAGCCCTTCATGGAGAATACTAAATAATGGAAATCTGAATCTTCACTAAGGAGTATAGAGCAACAGAAATGGTAAATATGCTGGTAAATATAAAATCTCTTTAAAAGATAATTGTTTACAACAAAAATAGAAAAATGTGGAGTTTATAACATATATAGAAACAAAATGTCTGACAAAAATACCACGAAAGCCAGGGAAGGAGAAATGAAAGTATTCAGATGTAAGTTTCTTATATGACACAAGACATGGTATAATATTACTTGAAAGTAGATTGATAAGTTAAAGATGTGTCATATAAACTCAAAAGCAACCACCAAAAAACTGAAATAAAGAAATATAACTAATAAGCCAACAAAGATGAGCTAGAATCATATAAAGACTGAGAAAGAAGAAAAAAGAACAGGAGATGGGACAAATACAAAATAAATAGCAGGATGTTAGATTTAAATCTAACCATATCAGGGGCACATGGGTGACTTAGATAAGTGTCCAACTCTTGATCTCAGTTCAGGTCATGATCTGGTGGTTCATGAGATCTAACCCTGTGTCAGGCTCTGCTGACAGTGCAGAGCCTGTTTGGGATTCTCTCTCTCCCTCTGTCTCCCTCTTATCTCCCTCTCTTTCTTTCTCTCTCTTCCCCTCTGCTGCTTATGCTCTCTCTCTCTCCCTCTCTCAGAATAAATAAACTTAAAAAATTGTATAAGTCTAACCATATCACTAATCACATTGAACAGAAATGGTCAGTTAAAAAGGCAGAGATTGTCAGATGGGATAAAATAAACAAGATTCAGCTATATGTTGTGAATAAGAAAACCACTTGAAATATAATAACACAAATAGTTTAAATGTAAATGGATGGAAAATTACATACCATGGTAATATTAATCAAAAGAAAGTTTGAGTGAGTAGGGTAATATCAAAGTGTATTTCAGAATAAAAAAATATTACCGAGGATAAAGAAGCATATATCATAATTATTAAGGGATCAGTTCATCAAAAAGATATATAGCAATCCTAGACATTTATGCATTAATACCAGAGTTTCAAAATGCATGAAGCAAGAATTTAGTGATTTTATTTTTTAATTTTTTAAAAATATTTATTCATCACAGAGAGAGAGAGAGGGCAAGTAGGGGAGGGCAGAGAGAAAGGGAGACACAGAATCCAAAGTAGGCTTCAGGCTTCAAGCCATCAGCACAGGGCCCGATGTGGGGCTCGAGCCCACGAACTGCGAGATTATGACCTGAGCCCACGAACTGCGAGATTATGACCTGAGCCAACATCAGGCGCCTGACCAACTGAGCCACCCAGGTGCCCCTTGAGTGATTTTAGAACACTCCACCCAAGAGCAGCAGAGGGCACATTCTTTTCCAGTGGACACAGAACATTGCGAGGTGGACCATATTTTGTGTTGTAAAAGAAGTCCTGATAAATTTTAAATGATTCAAATTATACAAAATATGGTCTCTGACTACAATAGTCTTAAATTAGAAAACAGTATCAGAAAGATATCTAGAAAATCTCCAAATATTTGGAAAATATACACACTTTTCAATAATCCATGGGTCAAAGAAGAAACTTAAAGGAAAATTAGAATATATTTTGAGCTGACTGAAAATGAAAATATGGTATATCAAAATTTTTGGGATGCAGCTAACACAGTGGTTAGAGAGAAATTGATGGCATTAAACTTTTATATTGGGGGAAAAAGACACTTTGAGTCAATGACCTGGTCTTCTACCTTAGGAAATTAGAAAAGGAAGAATAAAATACAAAGTAAACAGAAGAAAGAAAATAATAAAGACAACACCAGCAATTCATAAAGTAGGAAACAGAAAAACATTTAAGAAAAGTGAAACTACTAGCTCATTCTTCAGATTGGTAAAATTGACAGACTTATAGTCAGACTGACAAGGTACATAGCCAAAAGCACAAAATGCCATTAATGAGATATGAGAGAGGTGGTTATCACTACAGGTCCTATAGATAATAAATAACAAGGATATATTGTGAACATATTTGTGCCAGTAAATGTTCAACTTGGGCAGAATGGACAAATTCTGTGACATCAAACTTTCACATCACTCCTAAGAAGAAATAGATCACCTGAATAGCCCTATATCTATTGAAAGAGTTGAATTTATGATCACAAAACTTCCCACAAAGAAAAGCACAGGTCCAGATGGTTTCACTTATGACTTCTACTAAACAGGAAGGAAGAAATAGCACTAGTTCTGTACAAATACTCTTAGAAAATAGACAAGGAGGGAATCTCATTCTATGTGGCAAGCACTGCACTAGTAACAAAACCTGGGGGGAAAATTACAAGAAATGAAAACTACAGTATTCTTCATGAAGATAGTTGCATAAATATGTAACGCATTGCAGAGGAGGAACTAAGATAGTTGACAGGTAGGAGACCTAAATCTTGCCTCCTCCCATGAACCCAGCTAGATAAATATCAAATCATTCTGAACACTCAAGAAATCTATCTGAGGACTGAGAGAAAAAACTGCACATCTAGAGGTAGAAAAATGGCCACATCATGAAAGGTTGGAGCTACAGAGAGTTGATTTGGGGGAGAAAAGAATTGCAGTTGCCCCAGAGGGAGGACACCCTGACCATGGAGAGAGGAGTGAGAAAGAGTGAGAGGAAAAGAGTGAAAGCAGGGCACAATGGATTGCAAAAGAACTATTTGCCAGAAATACTGGGAAAAGGAGAGAGGCTAACTATCACAAGTTTTTATAAGCAGCAGAGCTCAAAATCTGGTTTTAGAAGTCCGTGTCATCACCGGGGTAGTGCCTGGTGGGTTTAGCACTTCTCCTATAGGGAAGGCTGCCTGGGAGTGGGTAGTGTGGTCTGAGGATCCCTTGGATTGCAGGGGTAGAAGCAGTTCCCCTTCTTGGAGTACATTTGAGAGTGGCGGCATGGCCTCTCTATGGACAAAAGTGCTGGCAGGCACCAACATGCTTCCCTGTTCATTAGCATAGGAAAAGACACACCTACTGAAGCAGCAGACCTTGCCACCAGCTTTTGCAGTGCTTGACCATACATTCTGAACTGCTGTGTGGTTGTGCTACTGCTTTTCTGGGATAAACCAGCACCAGCCACAGCATGGCAAGACCCTCCCTTAGAGGATCAATGTGGGTCTGCACCAAGTGGGTCCCTAAAATTTGGAGTTTTGAAACCCAGTCACACACCTGAGATAAAACACAGGAGTACTGTGCTGCCTGGAAGGCAGATAGCTATAACACAGGGTGAAAGCAGCAATCTAATGGAAGCCAGAGACACGGGAGGGGAGATTGTTTGCTCTTCTCTGAAGGCTACCTGAAGACAGGCATAACTTCCCTGTTCCAGGGATAAGAGAGCAGGTGACACCATTTCCCCCTGCCCATCAGCACGTCAGTGAGCAACACAGTGCCCCTCCCCCCCCCAGTAGAGGCTGGAGCCACTTATACTAAGCCCTGCCCACCTGTGCTCTACAGGTGCATCTCCACTAGGGCAAGTCTGCCTGAGAATCAGTGCAGCAGGCTCCAGCTCCCAGAAGACCAGCATAAATCCCTCACATACCAAGTGAACTGATCATAGAATGCTGCAAAGCTTCAGCTCTAAGGGAAATAAGATCTAGCGTATTTTAACAGGCAGATCAAAACACATGTAGTTAAAGTTCACCACACAGTGGACAAGGTTGAAACACTCCCCACCACAGGTAGGGAAAAACTCTGCAGAGGACTTACCTGAGGGAAAGAGCAGCCAAAACACAGCATCAGAGTGCACACTCTGAACACCTCCTAAAGTACCAGGCCCAGGACAGTATAGGATCTCTTTTTAATATAGCCATTACTCTCAGAAACAGGAATATAATAGGCTTTCCTGACAATCACACAAAAAAAGTGACCTAGAAAAATGACAAGATGGAAGAATTCACCCCACAAGAAAGAACAGGAAGCATAATGTCCAGTGATTTAATCAAAACAAATGTAAATAAGATACCTGAACCAGAATTTAAAACAACAGTCCTAAGGATGTTAACTGGGCTTGGGAAAAGTTTAGAAGACACTAGAGAACCCCTTACTGCAGAGATAGAAGAACTAAAAACTAGTGAGGCCAAAGTAAAAAAATGCAAAACCAACTGGATGCAATGACAGTGAGGATGGATGAAGCACAGGAATAAATCAGTGATATAGAATATAAAATTATGGAAAATAAGCTGAAAAGAAGAGGGGGGAAGTTTTAGATCATGAATGTAGAGTTAGGGAATTCAGTGACTCCTTAAAGTGTAATAACATTCGTATCATAGGAGTCTCAGAAGAAGAGAGAGAAAAAGGTAGCAGAAGGTTTATTTGAGCAAATTATAGCTGAAAACTTACCTAATCTGGTGAAGGAAAGAGACCTCAAAAATCCAAGAGGTGCAGAAAACTCCCTTCAAATTCAACAAAAGCTAGCCCACACCAAGACATATTGTAGTAAAATTCACAAAATACACAGACAAGGAAAGAATTGTGAAAGCAACAAGGGAAAAAAGTCCTTAACTTGTAAGGGAATACAAATCAGGTTTGTAGCAGATCTTTCCATAGAAACTTGGCAGGTCAGAAGGCAATGGCATGATAAATTCAACATTTTGAATGGGAAAAATATGCAGCCAAGAATACTTGATTCAGCAAGTTGTCATTCAGAATAGAAGGAGAGATAAAGAGTTTCCCAGACAAAAACTAAAGGAGTTCATGACCACTAAACTGGCCCTGCAAAAAATATTAACGGGGGCTCTTTTACTGGGAAAAAAGACGAAAAGCAACAAAGAAAGGAACAGAGAACATCACTAGAAACACCAACTTTACAGGTAACATAATGTTACTGAAATCATGTTTATTAATAATCACCGAGAATGTAAAAGGAATAAATGCTCCAATCAAAAGACATAGGGTATCAGAATGGATTAAAAAAAAAAAAACACACAAAAACAAGACCCATCTATATGCTCCCTGCAAGAGACTCATTTTAGCCTAATGACACTTGCAGATTGAAAGTGAGGGGATGGAGAACCATCTATCATGCTAATGGACTTCAGAAGAAAGCTGGAGTAGCCATAGTTACATCAGACAAACTAGATTTTAAATCAAAGGCAGTAACAAGAGATGAAGAAGGGCACTGTATTGTAATTAAGGGGTCTATCCATCAAAAAGATTTAACATTTATAAATATTTGTGCCCCCAGTGTGGAAGCACCCAAATATATAAATCAATTAGTAACAAAGAAACTCATTGATAATAATACAATAATAAGTAGGGGACTTTAACACCCCTCTTAAAGCAATGTTCAGAACATCTAAGCAGAAAATCACCAAGGAAACAGTGACTGACACACTGGACCGGATAGACTCTACAGATAGATTCAGAACATTTCATCCTACAACAGCAGAATTTATACATTCTTTTCCTTAAAAAACTTTTTTCATGTTAATTTATTTTGAGAGAGAGAGAGAGAGAGCACAAGTCTGGGAGGGGGCAGAGAAAGAAGGAGAGAGAATCCAAGCAGGCTCCTCAGTGTCAGTGGAGAGCCTGACATGGGGTTCAATTGTGGACGAATTGTAAGATAATGACCTGAGGAGAAATCAGGAGTTAGATACTCAACTGACTGAGCCACCCAGGCGCCCCTACACATTTTTTCCTAGTGCACATGGAACATTCTCTAGAATAGATCACATAGTGTGTCACAAATCTGCCCTCAACAAGATCAAAGAGATTGAGTTCATACCAGGCATATTTTCAGACCACAATGCTATGAAACTTGGTCAACCACAAGTAAACATTTGGGCAGACCACAAATACATGGAGGTTAAGGAACATCCTACTAAAGAATGAATGTGTTAACCAGGAAATTAAAGAATTTAAAAATTACATGGAAGTGGGGCACCTGCGTGGCTTAGTCAGTTAAGCATCAGACTTCAGCTAAGGTCATGATCTCACAGTTCGTGGGTTCGAGCCCTGTGTGGGGCTCTGTGCTAACAGCTCAGCTTGAAACCTGCATCGGATTCTGTGCCTCCCTCTCTCTGCCCCTCCCCTGCTCACATTCTGTCACTCTCAGAAATAAACAAATATTAAAAAAAATTTTTTTTTAGTTTACTTGGAAGCAAATGAAAGTGAAAACACAACAGTCCAACACCTTTGGAATGCAGCAAAGGCAGTCCTAAGAGGGAAGTGTCTTACAGTACAGGCCTACCTTAAGAAGTAAGAAAAGCCTCTAGTGCACAACCTAATCTTACACCTAAAGGAGTTTAAAAAGGAACAGCAAATAAAGCCTAAAGCCAGCAGAAGGGAAATAATAAAGATTAGAGCAGAAATAAATGACACAGAAATAAGCAAGTAAAAAGCCAGTAGAACTGATCAATGAAACTAAGAGCTGGTTCATTCATTTTCTTTTCTCTTTTCTTTTCTTTCTTTCTTTTTTTTTTTTAAACGTTTTATTTATTTCTAGGAGAGAGAGAGAGAGAGACAGCGTGAGCAGGGGAGGGTCAGAGTGAGAGGGAGTCACAGACTGAAACAGGCTCCAGGATCCAAGCTGGCAGTCAGCACAGAGCCCGACGCGGGGCTCGAACCCACGAACCGCGAGATCATGACCCAAGCGAAAGTCGGACGCTTAACCGACTCAGCCACCCAGGCGCCCCTCTCTTTTCTTTTCTTACTCTCTCTCTCTTTCTCTCTTTCTTTCTCTTAAATAGTTTATTGTCAAGTTGGTTTCCATATAACATCCAGTGCTCATCCCAACAAGTGCCCTCTTCCATGCCCATCATCCCCCTTCCCCTCTCTCCCACCCCCATCAGCCCTCAGTTTGTTCTCAGCATTCAAGAGTCTCCCCATGGTTTGCCTAAGAGCTGGTTCTTTAAAACAATTATTAAAATTGATAAACCTTTGGCCAGATTTTTCAAAAAGAAGAGAAAGGACCCAAATAAATAAAATCACAAATGAAAGAGGAAAGATCACAACCAACACCACAGGAATACAATCATAAGAGAATTATTATGAAAAATCATATGTCAACAAACTGGGCAATCTGGAAAAAAATGGATAAGTTCCTAGAAATATACAAACCACCAAAACTGAAACAGGTAGAAATAGAAAATTTGAACAGACTGATAACTAGCAAAGAGATTCAATCAGTAATCAAAAAATGCCCAGCAAACAGAAGTACAGGGTCAGATTGCTTTCCAGGGGACTTCTACCAGACATTTAAGAAGAGTTAATACCTATTCTTCTTTCTGTTCCAAAAAATAGAAATGGAAGGAAAACTTGCAAACTCATTCTGTGAGCCAGGATTACTTTGTTCTCCAAACCAGACAAAGGCCCCACTAAAAAGGAGAATTACAGGCCAATATCTGTGATGAACATGGATGCACAAATTCTCAACAAGATACTAGCAAATTGAACCTATTGGTACATTTAAAGAATTATTCACCAGAATCAAGTGGGATTTATTTCTGGGCTGCAGGGGTGGTTCAGTATTCATAAATCAATCAGTGTGATATACCACATAAGCATTTGACAAAAATATAGCATCTATTCTTGATAAAAACCCTCAGCAAAATAGATATAGATGGAACATACCTCAGCATCATAAAAGCAATATAAGAAAGACCAACAGCTAATATCCTCAGTGAGGAAAAACTGAGAGCTTCTCTATAGCCAGGCACAAGACAGGGATGTCCTAGTCGCACCATTGTTATTTAACATAGTACTGGAAGTCCTAGCCTCAGCAATCAGACAACAAAGGAAATAAAAGGCATCTAGATTGGCAAGGAATAAGTCAAACTTTCATTATTTGCAGATGATATAATACTCTGTAGAAAGCCCAAAAGATTCCACCAAAAAATTGCTAGAGCTGATACACGAATTCAGTAAAGACACAGGATACAAAATCAACACCCAGAAATCTGTTGCATTTCTATTCACCAATAATGAAGTAGCAGAAAGAGAAATCAAGGAATTGATCCCATTTACAACTGTACCAAAAAACTGTAAGATACCTAGGAATAAACCTAACCAAAGAGGCGAAAGATCTGTACTCTGAAAACTATAGAACACTTTGTGAAAGAAACTGAAGAGGACACAAAGAAATAGAAACACATCCATACTCATGGATCAGAAGAACAAATATTGTTTAAATGTGTATACTACCCAAAACAATCTACATATTTGATGCAAGCCCCATCAAAATAACATCAGCATTGTTCGATTGTAAAAAAAAATTAATTTTAATTTTTTTTTTCTGAGAGAGAGACAGAGCACGAGCAGGGAATGGGCAGAGAGAGAGGGAGACACAGAATCTGAAACAGGCTGCAGGCTCTGAGCTATCAGTATAGAGCCTGACTCGGAGCTCAAACTTGTGAACTGCGAGATCATGATTGAACCAAAGGCAAACCCTTAACCGATTGAACCACCCAGGCGCCCCTCACCAGCGCTTTTCAGAGAGGTAGATTGAACAATCCTAAAATGTGTATTGGACCACAAAAGACCCTGAATAGCCAAACCAGTCCTGAGAAAGAAAAAGCTGGAGGCATCATGATTCCAGACTTCAAGTTATATTATAGAGCTGTAGTGATCAAGACAGTATGGTACTGGCACAAAAGCAGACACATAGATCAGTGGAACAGAATAGAAAACCCAGAAATGGACCCACAACTGTATGGTCACCTCACCTTTGAGATGAAAACAGGAGAGCAAGAGAGCATATTCATTGGGAAAAAGGCTCTTCAACAGATGGTTTTGGGAAAACTGGACAGCAAAATGCATACGAATGAAACTGGACAATTTTCTTACACCATACACAAAAATAAATTCAAAATGGATGAAAGACCTACATGTGAGACAGAATGCTATCAAAATGCTAGAGGAAAACAGAGGCAGCAACTTCTTTGACCTCCTCCAGAGCAATTTCTTACTAGACACGTCACTGGAGGCAAGGGAAACAAAAGCAGAATTAACTACTGAGGCTTCATCAAGATGAAAAGCTTCTGCTTTGTTCAAGAACAGTCAACAAAGCTAAAAGGCAGCCTATGGAATGGAAATTATATATCTGAACAAGGGTTAGTATCCAAAATCTATAAAGAACTTAACAAACTCACCACCCCAAAAACAAATAATCCAGTTAAGAAATGGGCAGAGGACATGAAAAGACATTTTTCCAAAGAAGACATTCAGATGACTAATAGACACATGAAAAGATGCTCAACACATTCATCATTAGCAAGATAGAATTCAAAACCATGATAAGGTACCACCTCATACCTTTCAGAATGGCTAAGATTAACAACACAGGTGACAACAGGTTTTGGCGAGGATGAGTAGAAAGGGGAACCCTTTTGCATTGTTGGTGGGAATGCAAACTAGTGCAGCCACTCTGGAAAACAGTGTGGAGGTTTCTCAAAAAATTAAAAATAGAACTACCCTATGACCCAACAGTTACACTACTAGGTATGTAATTACCCAAAGGATATAAAAATACTGATTCGAGGGGACAGAATCACCCTGATGTTTATAGCAGCATTATCAACAAGCAGTAGCAAAGTATGGAAAGAGTCCAAATTTCTATCAACTGATGAATGGATAAAGAACAGTGGTATACATCTGTATATAATGGACTGTTATTCAGCCATCAAAAAGAATGAAATCTTGTAATTTGCAATGATGTGGATGGAGCTAGAGCGTATTACGTTAAGTGAAATAAGTCAGAATGACAAATACCATATGGTTTCACTTGTATGTGGAATTTGAGAAACAAAGCAGATGAACATATGGGAAGGAAAAAAAGAGAGGGAAGCAAACGATGAGAGTCTTAGTAATAGAGAACAAACTGAAGGCTGATGGAGAGAGGTAGGTGGAGGATAGGCTAAATGGGTGATTGGTATTAAGGAGGGCACTTGTTATAAGGAGAACTGGATAGTGTATGTAAGTGATGCATCACTGAACTCTACTCCTGGAACCAATATTACAGTATATGTTAACTCACTGAAATTTGAGTAAAAATTTGAATAAAAATTACAACACACTTTTAGTAAATCCAATCCAGCAGTACACAAACAAAAAGTCATGATTAGGTACATCATGACTAAGTGGGACTTATTCCAAGAATGCTAAGTTGGTTTAACTTCAAAAATCAATCTGTAACTCACCGTATTAGCAGGATGATATTAGCAGGATGAAAAAAACCATATTAGCAGGATGATATTAGCAGGATGAAAAAAAGAAAATCACATAATGGACAAAAAGATTTGACAAAATTCTACCATTCAAGATGTGTCTGTATGTATATGTATCTTGGCAGTCAGAGATTAAAAGAGAACTTTCACTACATAATAAATACATCAACAAAAAAACATACAATTGTATCAAATGGTGACAGAAAGAATGCTTCCCGTTTAAGATTAAGAGCAAGGTGGGGCAGAGGAGGGGCAAGATGGCAGAGAAGTAGGGAGCTCCGTGCATTGCACTCGCCCCCATATCTAACATGGAAAAGATCTGAAGCCATAGGAAACCTTACAGAAATTGGGAGAGAAAGGACGCAGAATCCCCTGAGCCTTCTAACGTGAGTGCGAACTGGGGAAGATAAAATCGGGCAGGAATCGGAGACTCAAGGGATGGGGCGATCCCCCTCTGCGGGGAGTGAGAGGGGAAAAAGAGAGAGTCCGAAACTACTCAAGATACAGGCCCTGCCGCTGGGAAACAGAAAAACCTCTGCTCAGGGCACAGAAGGACCGTGCGTGATAAATCCCTGCGCACCAGGTCCCCGCACGCCAACTCGTCCCGGAGCGGCAGCACGCTCGCAGACACCGCTCCCTGGTTCCTTTGTACTCCCGGCGCCGGCTGGATTCCTGGAGGAGCCGTGCGCGGACCTCTGCGCTCCAAGCTGGCTGGAACTTTAGAGTGAAGGCAAAGGGCTTAAAACTGAGGGATTAGCCTGCGAATTCGTGTTTTGGGTGACGAGACACAGAAGGACCTGGTTTCCCTCTCTCCACCGGGCCAGTCGCACCCACCAGGCACCCCCGCCCATGCTCGCCAACCGACCTGGAGGAACTCTAGCAGCGGCTTCTGGCTCCATCCTCAGGGCTAGGCAAGAGGCTTGGAATTGCCCTGAGGGGATCACCTGCGAGGTTGCATCTACCGCAATCAGTCAGGCTCCCAGAAACTAGCCTCGCCTGGGTTAAAGAGTGCGACCCACCCGGCACAGGAGTTTACACACCCAAAAAAGCGAGGTGCAGCGCTTGGTTCAAGAAGAGCCTGGTACACTGCCACTCGCCTCACCACAGCCACTAAGGCAGAACTCCCACCTGACGCGTTGGATCACACCACGCCCATTCCTGCTAGAGAGCGGTACTCTTCCTCTTTTCTTTTTTTTCTTTTCTTTTCTTTTTTTTTTTTTTTAACCGTTTTTCCCGGAACACTGACCTGATTAACTTTGGTTACCAGATTGCTTAAACAGTCACAACTAGTCCATTCTGTAGATGTAAATTCTACACCTACCGACATTCTCATCTCTTTCTCTCAGGACTAATTAGACTATATAGTTTCTCTGGATAACACCAGCGGCCTTCTCTCACCTATCTAACCATATTCCACCCTTTAGCTCTTTGAAAAAATCTCCTTATCCCTTCTGCCTGTTCATTCTACTTCCAATTTTGTCTCATCCCCGCCCTGTCTTCTCTCTCTTTCTCTATGCTCTTCAACCAGCACTGCATACACACGGCTATTTATCTGTAGCTGGGAAATCCGGTTATATGCTTTAAACTGTTCTATGTCCATTGGTATTCTTCTCTTCTCCTTTTCTTTTCTTCTTTTTGACCCTTTTATGTATTTTTTACTCTCTATTATTCTCCCTCCCTCCTCCGTCTTTTCTCTTAACTCATTTGTTTTCCCTCTCGGTTTGCATGTTAGTTGAATTTGTCTCTGCGTTTGTGTGCTCCTGCTCCCTGTGTGTTTGTCTGTCTGTTTTCTTCTCCAAGACTACCTCAAGAAACAAGCCAGAGTACACAAGGTGGAGAGTCCCAAATATCACTACGAGTAGGAAAATAAAATAACCAAGGTCCCAACAAGAGAGACCAGGAGATACCATTCAAAAAACACTCTCTGAAAGGATAGGCCTTGGACAGTCAAAGAGTATCTTGGATACAGCAGCGCTCATAGGTGCAGAGAGCATAACAAGTCTTTAAAACTAACAAGTGCCAGAAAGCTGACTAAAATGACGAAACGAAAGAGCTCTCCTACAAAGAAACTCCAAGAAGAACTGACAGCTAATGAACTGCTCAAAACACATATAAGCAGCATAACTGAACAAGATTTTAAAATAATCATAAAATTAATAACTGGGTTTGAAAAAAGCATAGGAGACATCAAAGAAACTATGGCTACAGACAGAATGGAAAATAAAATAGGCATGAAGAATTTAAAAATGCAGTAATGAGATACATAATAAATTAAGGGCCTCCAATGCACGGACTGAAGAAGCAGAAAGGAGAATAAGTGATTTAGAGGACACCATTATAGAAAAACAAGAAGCTGACAGAAAAAGAGACAAACTGATCCAGGAACATGAAAGAAGAGTTCGAAAGCTCAGCGATACGGTCAAACACAACAATATCCTTATCCTAGGAATCCCAGAAGAGGAAGAGAGAGGGAAAGGTGCTGCAGNTGTGTGGAGGAGGAGGGAGGAAATGGGAATGGAGGAGGCCACTTGTGGGGATGAGCACCAGGTGTTATATGGAAATCAACTTGACAATAAACTATTTGTAAAAAAAAAAAAAAAAGAGCAAGGTGGGGCACCTGGTTGGCTCAGTCTGTTAAGCATTCAACAACTTTGTCTGCTTAGGTCATGATCTCACGATTCATGAATTTGAGCCCCACACTGGGCTTTTTGGTGTCAGCACAGAGCCTGCTTCAGATCCTGTTTCCCTCTCTCTGCCCCTCCCCTGCTCGCTCTCTCTCTTTCTCTCAAAAATAAACACTAAAAAGTCTATATGTTTTTTAAAAAGAGCAAGAGAGGATATCTACTCATTTCTATTCAACATTTCAGTGGAGCTTTTAGCCAATGTAATAAGGCAAGAAAGCAAAATAAGATGAATACAGACTGGAAAAGTGAAAATTATCTTTATTCACAGATAACATGATTTCCTACTATGTAAGAAATCCTAAGGAACTTACAAAATGGCTCCTAGATCTAATAAGTGAATTTAAGAAGACTGTTGTGTAATAATAAACACTCAGAAATTAAAGATTATAAAAAAACAATACAATAGCATAAAAATATGACACACTTAGGGACAAATTTCAAAGATCTGCATTACCTATACACTGAAGGCTATAAAACATTACTAAGAAAAATTACAGAAGACCCAAATAAATGAAGAGAGATAATATATTTATGGATTGGAAAATTCAGTATTGTTAAGATGTCACTTCTCCCCAAATTAATCTGAAGCTTCAATACATAGTCCCAATCAAAATGCTAGGAAGACTTTTTTTTTATAGAAATTGAGGTACTGATTCTAAAATTTATATGGAGATAAAAGAAACCTAGAATAGCCAAAACAACTTGGAAAAAAAAACATAATTCAAACACTTACATTACCTGATGTTAAGGCTTATTTTAAAGGTAGAATAATTAGGGTGTCTGGGTGGCTTAGTCGGTTGGGCTTTCAACTTCGGCTCAGGTCATGAGCTCATGGTTCGTGGGTTCAAGCCCCACGTCAGGCTCTGTGCTGACAGCCAGCTCAGAGCCTGGATCCTGTTTCATATTCTGTGTCTCCCTCTCTCTCTGACCCTCCCCTTCTCTCTCTCTCTCTCTCTCTCTCTCTCTCTCTCTCAGAAATAAAGCATTACAAAAATAATAAAGGTAGAATAATCAAGACAGTATTATTTTGCTGAAAATATATACATACAGATCAGTGGGACAGAATAGAGAGTGGTTTTAAGTGCTGTTTTTATGGGAGTATACACATGTAAGAATTCATAAAATTATACACTTTAAATATGTACATTTTGTCAATTTTAAATATAATTGTAAAAATTAAAGCATTTTTTTTTTGTAGTCATGTAGTTGACATTCAACCTATTATCAGGTCACTGGGGGAATAGAGCCAAAGAATTATCCTAATGCCAGTCTCATGCAAAACAAAATAACATTTCGTTAATTCTTTCCTCAAAACCAAGGAATAGAAAAATTTATGTTGGTTGTGCTGTAATCCAAGAGTCCATGACATATGTCTGTACAATTCCCCATGTAGTATAATTTAGGCTGAATGGCCTCTTGAGAGTCCTTCCCACTCTAAGATACTAAAATAGGAGTTTTGGTTTAATTCAAGGCTACACATATTCTTCAGAGAAATGTGAACTTTAAAAAGCATAATTTCAAAGGTTCATTGTAGCACTAGCAAAAACAGATGGCTCTAAAATATGTTTGAGGGATGTTTTCTTTTCTGGCCTTCAAAGAATACATTTCTTTTCTCTTAAGGGAGGAGGAGCTAATAGTCCTTTTTTCAAAAGAATGAAGGGAGTTGTTAATCCAAGAATACATTAAAATAATTATTCACCATGATCAAGTGGGATTTATTCCTGGGATGCAAGGGTGTTCAGTATTCACAAATCAATAAACCTGATGCATAACATCAATAAAAGAAAGGATAAAAACCATATGATTACTTCAATAGATGCAGAAAAAGCATTTGACAAAGTACACCATCCACTCATGATAAAAAACCTTCAATAGAGTAGGTTTAGATGGAACGGACCTCAATGTAATAGAGGCCATATACAAAAACCCCACAGTTAACATCATATTCAATGTCAAAAAACTGAGAGCTTTTCCACTAAGATCAGGAAAAAGACAAGGATGTCCACTGTCACCACTTTTATTCAACATCATACTGGAAGTCCTAGCCACAGCATTCAGATAAGAGAAAGAAAGACATCCAAATTAGGAAGGAAGAAATAAAACTTTCACTATTTGCAGATGACATGATACTACATATAGAATACCCTAAAGACTCTACCAAAAAAACCTCCTAGAACTGATAAATGAATTTAGTAAGGCCACAGGATACAAAAGCAATATATACATATCTATTGCATTTCTGTAGCAGAAAGATAAGGGGGAAAAAAAGGATGAAAGGAGTTGCTTGAAAGTGCTCTAGAGAATAGTGCAGAGAAGGGAGGTAATGTTCCATTGACTATTGGCATAGCTATTTGTAGTGTTAAATCTAGAAGACTATTTAACCAAAAACTAAAATAAAAGGATTCCTGAAAAGGGAAGTGTACCTCCACTGACTGCAACAGGAGGTCATTTATGAACTCTCTGCTCAGACTAAGACTCCAAGTTTCTGCATGCCTGTTGATAGGCGTGAACAAGGGCTGCAGGACACTTTGCTTCTGGCCACACCCCTAGCTTTCCCTGTCTCTCCACACTCACAACTTTGCTGCCACTTTTGGCCCTGAGATGACCACCAGCTCTAATCTCATGTTCAAACACAAGAAGTCTTGGGCTCTCAAGGCATCCCTCATCTCCCACAGTTTAATTTTTATCTGTGTATACCCCTTTCTGACCCTGTTTCTCACTTATCTTGGAAAACCCAAGTGCTTGGTCTTCGTAAGTTTTATTTCTGTATCCATTTCCTTGATGATATTTCCAGTCTTCTGGCCTTAAATACTGTCTCTATACTGACAACTTCCAAATGTTTTCCTCTAGCCTGAATCTCTCCTGTGTTTTATAAACTTGAGTATCTTGCTACCCACTTGACATCTCTACCTGCGTAGGTATCTCAAGCTTAGCAAGTTTAACTCTAATCTCCTGATCTTCCCTCAAAACCTGCTCTTTCTTGCAGCTTCCCTGAGTTGATGGTGCTGCCATTCTTCCACATACCAGGCCCAAAACTTTGGAGTCATCTTTGAATCCTCTTTCTTTCATAAATCATGTCTAACCTACCTGGAAACTCTGCCAGCTCTGCCTTCCAGATGTATCTAGAACCCAACCACTTTGGACCAGTCTTTGTCTAAGTTACCATCTCTGCTCTGGTTTTGAGCAGTAGCCTCCTCAGTGGTCTTCCTGTTGGTACCCTTTCCCCCATCACTCTGTTGTCAGTATAATAGCCCTATCAATCCAGTTAAAACTAAGTTAGATCACATTAGTCCTCTGCTCAAAACCTTCCAAAGATCTTTTTATCTTAGAAAAAAACTGCAATCCTCTATTCTATTTGTGCTTCTTAACCCATTGCCTCTCTGACTTCATTTCTTATACGTCTTTTTTTTCTGTCATTCAGCTTCAGTCCCACTGTCCTTAGTATTCCTTGAAACTGCCAAGCCTGCTGTGATCCTACCACCTCAGGGCCATTGCACCAGCCGTTTTATTTATTTTAACATTTATTTATTTTTGAGAGACAGACACAGAGAGCTGAGCAGGGGGAAGGGCAGTGAGAGAGGGAGACACAGAATTGGAAGCAGGCTCCAGGCTCTGAGCTGTCAGCACAGAGCCTGATGTGGGGCTCGAACTCATAAACTGTGAGATCATGACCTGAGCTGAAGTAAGATGCTTACCCTGCTTAACCGACTGAGCCACCCAGGTGCCGCTGTACCAGCTGTTTTAAATGCTTGTAAAGTTCTTTCTTAGATAGATATCTTTCTTAGATATTCCCATGGCTTTTCCCTCACTTTTCAATAAGACCTCTCCTTATCATGCTGTTTGAAATGGCACCCACCTGTACTCCTGGTCCTGCATCCATATTTTATTTTTTTGTATAGTACTTATAATGTCTTAACATTTCATGTATTTTACTTACTTATTTTGTTTTTGTTTCCTCTTCCTATACACACAAGAATGTCAGTTCTATGAGGGAAGGAATTTGTTTGCTCTCTACTGAACAAACTAAGTACCTACCAAACAAACTTACATGGTGCCTGATACAGATTAGATGCTCAATAAATATTTGCTGAATGAATGGGTGAAGGTTCAAAGGTTCATATTTGATGATATGTAGACTCATAGGACTTCAACATGGGTGCTAGCTTTTTTTTTTAAATTGTTATCTGTGTGTATGTATGTATGTATGTATGTATTTATATATAGTTTATTGTCAAGTTGGTTTCCATATAACACCCAGTGCTCATCCCAAGTGCCCTCCTCCATGCCCATCACCCCCCTTCCCCTCCTCCCCACCCCCATCTCCTCTCAGTTCTCAGCATTTAAGAGTCTATCATGGTTTGTATCCTTCCCTCTCCCCCACTATTTTTCCCCTTCTTCTCCCCCATGGTCCTCCATTAAGTTCCTCCTAATCCTCCTATATGTGCAAATATATGGTATCTGTCCTTCTCTGCCTGACTTATTTCGCTCAGCATAACACCCTCAAGTTCCATCCATGTTGCTACACATGGCCAGATTTCATTCTTTCTCATTGCCATGTAGTATTCTGTGGTTTATCTATACAATAGAATACTACATGGCAATGAGTGCTAGCTTTTAGACTTGAGTGAACTCAGCTGATGGGAAGGATAAACATTTATATTGTTCCAGAATATCTCCAGGAAAGGATAATCCTCTACCTGTTCCATCATTACTCAACTCAGTGTTCCTTTCAGTTCTATTTTCAATTCAGTTCTATTTCTCTAACTTTACTCACGCTTTTCTCTTTATCCAAAGTGTTCTCCCTTTGCATCTGATTTCAAAGCCAATTCAAATATTATACCATTTAGGGACCCATCCTAGAATTCTCTATCCCCCAGACAGTATCACTCTTTCTTTCTTCTGTTTTCCTAGCTTTCTGTATTCATGTAATTTGTATAGCTAATGAGTATGAAACCCTTTCTACTCTGAATTTGGAGCCCCTCTGAAGGCAGAGAGTATGTTTTTCATTTTTCATTGTATCTCTGGTGCAGTGCTTTCCTAAATTTTCCATGTCTCTGCAGTGTCTTTCTACCTGAAGTTATTGTCAGTTGCTTGCTAAATGCTTATAGAATTAAATTGTTAAATCTTATTTTATTAGATACTTTATCTATATGACACTGCAATTGTATGTAACCAAAAATTATTTTTAAATCACACCAACACCATTTACTCTTTTTTTTCCTTAGTTTATTGTCAAGTTGGTTTCCATATAACATTCAGTGCTCATCCCAACAAGTGCCCTCCTCCATGCCTATCACCCTCCTTCCCCTGTCCCCCACCCCCGCTCAGCCCTCAATTTGTTCTCAGCATTCAAGAGTCTCTCATGGTTTGCCTCCCTCCCTCTCCCCAACTATTTTTCCTTCTTCTCCCACTTTGTCCTCTGTTAACTTCCTCCTAATCCACCTGTATGTGCAAACATATGGTATTTGTCCTCTGCCTGACTTATTTCGCTCAGCATAACATCCATCTATGTTGCTACAAATGGCCAGATTTCATTCTTTTTCATTGCCATGTAGTATTCCANAAAGTCTGGGACAGTGATGCCTCCCATTGTGGTTTTCTTCTTCAATATGACTTTGGCTATTCGGGGTCTTTTGTGGTTCCATACAAATTTTAGGATAGTTTGTTCTAGTTTTGAGAAGAATGATGGTGTAATTTTGAGTGTGATTGCATTGAATGTGTAGATTGCTTTGGGTAGTAATGACATTTTAACAGTATTCTTCCGACCCATGAGCATAACATCATTTACTCTCAATATAACTTCATGAATAAGACAAACTCTCCAAATACATCCGTATTTAATATGTTTTACTAATTAGTATATTCAGCAAATGTGTATTGAGCACCTACCATAAGCAAGGCCCTGTGCCAAGTCAGACAACTTATGTAGAAATTGTAGTTGCTCATCAGGGCATGCACAAACTTCTCCTGTACATAAAATTCCTCTCCACTTTAAATGAAAAGATGAAATAACTGTCATTTTTTAACATGTGATCTCAGAGAGGAAATTGAAGGACATGGCATGTTAATCCAGAGATGAATTCAGTGTTATACCTCCTCACCCATTCCTCTAACACAATCATTCCTAGAACTGTATTCTTTTAACCAGCTCTTAGGATTTTCTGGATGGTTGGACTCTGGGGTGGGAAACACAGGAAGAAAAGCTTCTGTATTGCTCTACTTGATATGTTAAAATGGTCTTCTGAGATAAGACCGTTGGCTCATGGTTGATACTCCATTGATGTTAGTTATTTTGTACATACTATTGTTACAGCAATTGCTTCCTTCCCTTTTATCAGTATGTCATTTGACTAATTGTAAGTTCATAGGAAGGGTATCAATCCTGTCATCTCATAAGAGGTATTTGGCTAAATTACTTGCTACTGGTTTTTCGGTTGCTTTATAATTTTATAAGCAGAGTGGAGGAGACAAGCATACAAATTTTATTTACAAACATTTCATCAGTACTTATTATGCTCTTGGTGCTGTTCTAAGCACTTTATAAATATTAACTTATTTAATCCTCATAACTGTGTGAAATAATTACTTTTATTATCCCCTTTACAGACGTGTAAACTGAGACATGGAGAAATGAAGTAACTTGCCCAAGGGTACACAGGGTTTAGTAGCAAAGCCAAGAAATGCAGGTAGTCTGGTTAATAGCATTCTTTGCTATTAACCGTAATACAAAGCTGAATGTTGATAATGCAATATATAAGAAATAGAAACACTGTGCTGTGGCAGTTCAACGAAGGAAGGGGTCATATTGGTGTCTGGAATGAAAGAAGGCTGCATGCAGGAATTGGTATTTTTACTAGGCCTTGTTTTGGGGGATAGCTCTTTTAGGTGCTTGCATATGGGGGAATAAAAGGAAGGCTAAATAATGTCATATGCAAGAGCCCAGAGCTGGGAAATGGTAGCACATCAGGAAGTAGTCCTGCACATAAGGATACGGTAGGAAGGGAAGCAAGACAGGAGAGCTGGTTTGGAGTGAGAGTGTAGTAAGCTAGTGATTTTGAGCAGAGGACATGGTAGAAAAGATTTATATAATCAGAACTTTGTTTTGGTAAATTTGGAAACATTGTGTGGAATGCATCAGAATTGAAAAAGATTGACTGCAGAAAAACCAGTTATAAGGTTGTTATTATGTCCAGAATAGAGTTAGATCTTGTAGTAAGATCTTGAATTCTGGTGAAGATAGGGATAGATAAAGGAGATGCTATTTGAATTGATAGAACAGAGTAATAGCACAACTGGAAAGTTGAGTATTCATATCTTCACATGACAAATGTAAGTTTATTTTATGGTCAGCAAAGTCCTTTAAATATTTAGGAAACTCTTCTCTTGGTGTAAATGAACATGATTTTAAGAAGATAAAAGTACTCATTTATAAAAAGTATGAAGTTTGTTTATCTCATTGGGCTTGAAATTGACATCTCGCGAAATGATTTCTAGAGGGTAGCTAATTGCTTTAGAATGTCTGAATTGAGAGTATTTCTTAATCTGCTTACTACAGACAAAGTTAGAAAGCACTTTAGCCTAATGATGTGGAAGAAGTAATAAAAACATTCTTTAAAATTGCTGTAAGTGGGGATGCCTGACTGACTCAGTTGGTACAGCATGCGACTCTTTATCTCAGGGTCGTGAGTTTGAGCTCCATGTTGGGGATAGAGTTTACTTTTTAAAAAAATGCTATATGTGATTATATAAATTTCTTTCATGTGATACAAATGTAAATTGCAAATAAGAACCTAAATTAGTCTATGAGTTGACTTTGCTAAGTAGAAATCTTCCTGCTGACTTTTACTCTGATTGCAAAAGACTTAATCTTTGGAAAGCCCTGATAGAAGTGGTTTGAATTAGGGAGGTTAATAAATATCAGTGTGAGAGGAATATTCAGTTATTATTTGGATGCCTCTGGTGATATAATAATATATTAAAACACTAAATTTTGCAAGAGTTATAAACATAAAGTAAAGTCATGAGATGATGATATCTCAGAATTGTATTGGTATAGATCTAGGAATGAATTTAACCAAGGAGGTAAAAGACTTGTCCTTTGAAAAGTATGAAACATTTCTGAAAGAAATTGAAGAAAACTTAAACAAATGGAAAGATAGTTCATGTTCATGGATTGGAAGACTTAATATTGTTAATGTCAGTATTATTCAAAGTGGTTCTACAGATCCAACGCAAGCCCTATGAAAATACCGATGGCCTTTTTTTTCCCCCTCAGAAAAGAAGAAGGCAGTACTCAAGTTCTTATGGAATTGCAAGGGGCTCCAAAGATGATAATCTTGTGTAAGAACAAAATTGGGGTAGTTACCCTTCCAATTTCAAAATCTACTGCAAGGCTTCAGTAATCAAAATAGTGTAGACTTAAGAATCCAGAAATAAATCTGTACATTTATGGCCAGTTGATTTTGACAAAGATGCCCAGACCATTTAATGGTCAAAGAATAGCCTTTAGCAAATGGTGCTAGGACAACTGGATTTCCACATATAAAAGAGTGAACGTGTACCTCTACTTCACACTGTGTACAAAATTTAACTCAAAGTGGATCAGTGACCTAAATATAAGAGCTAAAACCATGGAGCCCTTTGATAAAAACATGAGGGTAGTTTTTCATGACATTGGATTTAGCAATGAATTCTTAGATAGTATACTAACAGTACAGGCAACAAAAGAAAAAATAGATTGGACTTAATAAAAATTAAAATCATTTGTGCATTTGAGGACATTAACAAGAAAGTGAAAACACAATCTACACATAGAAAATGTTTGCAAATCATATATCTGACAAGGGTCTGATAATTAGAAAATATATAAAGAAGTCTTTCAACTCAGCAATAAAGACAATCCCATTAAAAAATGGGCAAAGGGCAACTTTTTTTCTCGATATGTCTCCTGAGGCAAGGGAAACAAAAAGCAAAAATAAACTATTGGGACTAAATCAAAATAAAAAGCTTCTGTACAGCAAAGGAAACAACAAAACTAAAAGGCAGCCTGTGAAATTGGAGAAGATATTTGCAAATGACATATCTGATAAAGAGTTAGAATCCAAAATACAAAGAACTTATAAAACTCAACACCCAAGAAACAAATAATCCAATAAAAAATGGGCTGAAAATATGAACACACATTTCTCCAAATAAAACATATAGATGGCCAACAGACACAGGAAAAGATCTTTATCACTTACCATCAGAGAAATGCAAATTAAAACTACAATGAGATATCACCTCATACCTGTTAAATAACTAAAATCAACAACACAGGAAGGAACAGGTGTTGATGAGGATGTGGTGAAAAAGGAATACTTGTGCACCATTGGTAGCAATGCAAACTGGTCAGCCACTATGGAAAACAGTGTGGAGATTCCTCAAAAAGTTAAAATTAGAACTACCCTATGGTCCAGCAACTGCATTACTGGGTATTTACCCAAATACAAAAACATGAATTCAAAGGGATACATGCACCCCATGTTTATAGCAGCATTATTTACAACAGCCAAATTATGGAAAGAGCCCAAATATCTATCAATCGATAAATGGATAAAGAGTGGTGTATATGTGTATATATATATGTGTGTGTGTGTGTGTGTGTGTACACACACACATATATGTGAATATGTGTGTACACACACACACATATATATGTGAATATATATATACACACATACACACACAATGGAATATTACTCATCCATAAAAAGGAATGAAATCTTGGTCATTTCCAAGGACATGGATGGAGCTAGAGAATATAATGCTAAGCAGAGTAAGTCAGAGAAAGACAAATACAGTGTGATTTCAATCATGTGGAATTTAAGAAACAAAACAAATGAGCAAAGGGGGAAAAAAAGAGAAGCAAATCAAGAAACAGACCTGTAACTATAGAGAACAAACTGATGGTTACCAGAGGAGAGGAGGATGGATGAACGGGTTACATAGGTGGTGGAGATTAAGGAGAGCACTTGTTGTGATAAGCCCTGGGTAATGTATGGAATTGTCGAATCACTAAATTGTACACCTGAAACTAATAAAAACACTGTATATCTTTAAAAAAATGGGCAAAGGACTTGAATAGACATTTCTCTAAAGAAGATATTCAGATACCCAACAAGCAAATAAAAAGATGCTTAATGTCATTAGTCACTAGGGAAATACAAATCAAAACCACAATGAGGCACTTGCTTCACACCTACTAGGATGACTATAAAACAAAAACAGAAAATAACAAGTATCAGCAAGGATGTAGAGAAATTAGGACCCTTTTATGTTGGTGATGGAAAATGGTTTATCCACTATGAAAAGCAGTTTGGCAACTCTTCAAAAAGTTAGACCTAGAATTACTGTATGACCCCTCAATTCTACCTTTAGGTGTATACCCCAAAGAATTGAAAACAGTTACACAAGGGGCTCCTGGGTGGATCAGTCCATTAAGTGTCTGACTTCAGCTCAGGTCATGATCTCACGGTTCATGGGTTCGAGTCCCACATCAGGCTCTGTGCTGACAGCTAACTCAGAGCCGGGAGCCTGTTTCAGATTCTGT
The DNA here is from genome assembly GCF_008692635.1 of Crocuta crocuta. Lineage (NCBI taxonomy): Eukaryota > Metazoa > Chordata > Mammalia > Carnivora > Hyaenidae > Crocuta > Crocuta crocuta. The sequence goes on from NW_027532591.1 coordinate 4,622,733, forward strand.
GTCTCCTCTCTCTGACCCTTCTCTGCTCACGCTGTCTGTCTCTCCAGAAATAAGTAAAAACATAAAAAAAAAAAAAAAAAAAAGTTACACAAACAAGTACATGTACACATATGTTGATAGTAGTACTACAATCCACAGTAGCCAAAAGGTGGTTATGGCCCAGATGTCCATGGGTGGATGGATAAACAAATTGTGCTGTGTGTGTAAGTACATACACAGTGGAGTATTATTTGGCCATAAGAGAAGTGAAGTACTGATACATGCTATATATCTTGGATGAGCTTCTAAAACATGTTAAAGTGAAAGAAGCTAGACACAATGGTTACATATTATATAGTCCCATTTGTGTGAAATATCCAGAATAAATGCACAGGGAATGCAGGTTGGTGGTTAGGTTTGGGAATGGGAAGAAACAGGTTAGAGGAACATTTTTTTACTTTGGAGTGATCGAAATGTTTTAGAACTAGATAACAAGTCACTGTTGCACATCATTGTGAATGTATTAAATGGCCTTGAATTGTTCAGCTTTGAAACAGTTAATTTTATGTATGTGAATTTCATCTCACATTATTTTGTTTTGAGTGTATTGATACAAGAATATAAAAGGTATTGGGACACTCATCTGGTATTTTTCACACTTAGTACTACAGTTTGTTATATAAGAGGAAGAGGGGAGTAAAACAAAGGTTTTGGACTAGATTTTTGAAAGATTAAAGCCATTTAAAGGATTAGATTACAAAGGTGGACAAATGGTATGGCATGAAGAAAAAAAAGGACACCTAAAAAACAAATTATCACTATCCTCTTTCAACCAGAAGCCAGAGATTAAGGTTAAGTTCATATTTGTTTACTAGATACAAAATGGTAGCCTGTGAGTTTTTTCAGGTTAGGTTCAGAATTATTATCTTGAATCTTTTGATCAGAACAAAACATTTGTTGAAGAGATTGCCCTTTTTCCAATGGATTATCTTTCCTGCTTTGTCAAAGATTAGTTGACCATAGAGTTGTGGGTCCATTTCTGGGTTTTTTATTCTGTCCCATTGATCTATGTGTCTTTATTTTTTTTTTTTTTTTTTGGTGCCAGTACCATACTGTCTTGATTATTACAGCTTTGTAGTACAGTTTAAAGTTTGGAATCATAATGCCCCCAGCTTTGCTTTTCTTTTTCAGGATTGCTTTGGCTATTCTGGATCTTTTCTGGTTCTATAGAAATTTTATGATTGTTTGTTCTGGCTCTGTGAAAAATGCTGATGTTGTTTTGATAGGGATTGCTTGGGTAGTATAGACATTTAAACAATATTTGTTCTTCCAGTCCATGAGCATGGATGTGTTTCCATTTCTGTTTCCTCTTGTTTCTTTCGTAGGTGTTCTATAGTTTTCAGAGTACAGATCTTTTCCCTCTTTGGTTAGGTTTTATTCTCAAGTATCTTACGGTTTTTGGTGCAGTTGTAAATGGGATCAATTCCTTGATTTCTCTTTCTGCTACTTCATTATTGGTATATAGAAATGCAGCTGATTTCTGTATGTTGATTTTGAATCCTCCTACTTTACTGAATTCATGTATCAGCTCTAGCAATTTTTTGGTGGAGTCTTTGGGTTTTCTTCATAGAAAATAATGTCATCTGCAAATAATCAAAGTTTGACTTCTTCTTTACCAATTTAGATGCCTTTTAAACTTTTTTTGTTGTCTGATTGCTGAGGCTAGGACTTCCCGTACTATGTTAAATAACAATGGTGAGAGGGCATCCCAGCCTTGGTCCTGACTGTAGAGGGAAAGCTCTCACTTTTTCCCCATTGAGGATTATATTAGCTGTGGAAAAAAGACAGTCTCTTCAACAAGTGGTGTTGGAAAAACTGGACAGCATTGTGCATAATGAAACTGGACCACTTACTTACACCATACACAAAAATAAATTCAAAACAGATGAAAGACCTAGAGGTGAAATAGGAAACCATCAAAATGCTAGAGGAGAGAACACAGGCAGCAATCTCTTTGACCTTGGCTAGAGCAGTTTCTTACTAGACATGTTGCTGGAGACAAGGGAAACGAAAGCAAAAATGAACTATTGGGACCTCATCAAGATAAAAAGCTTCCACACAGTGAAGGAAACAGTCAATAAAATTAAAAGGCAGCCTTCGGAATGGGAGAAGATATTTGCAATTGACATAGTTGATAACAGGGTTAGAATCCAAAATCTGTAAAGAACTACAAACTCAACACCCAAAAAACAAATAATACAGTTAAGAAAAGAGCAGAGGATATGAATAGACATTTTTCCAAAGAAGACATCCAGATGACTAAGAGACACATGAAAAGATGCTCAACATCACTCATCATCAGGGAAATAAAAATCAAAACCATGATGAGATTGCACCTCACACCTTTCAGAATGGCTAAAACTAATAACACAGGAGACAACAGGTGTTGGTGAAGATGATAAAAGGGAAACCTCTTGCACTGTTGGTGGGAATACAAACTGATGAAGCCACTCTGGAAAACAGCATGGAAGTTTCTCACAATTAAAAATAGAACTACCCTATGATCCAGCAATTACAGTATTAGGTATTTACCCAAAGGATACAAAATACTGATTTGAAGGGACACATAGTCACATTATGGAAAGAATGGATAAAGAAGATGTGTGTGTGCGTGTGTGTGAGTGAGACAGAGAGAGACAGAGAGAGATGGAATATTACTCAGCCATCAAGAAAAGAACGAAATGTACCCTTTTGCAATGATGTGGATAGAGCTAGAGAGTATTATACTTAGGAAAATAAGTCAGTCAGAGAAAGACAAATACCATATGATTTCACATATATGTGGAATTTAATAACAAAACAGATGAACAGAGGAGGGGGGAAGAGGCAAACCATAAAACAGACTCTTAATGATAGAGAATAAGTGGAGGATTGATGGAGAGAGGTGGGAAGAGGATGGTCATTAAGGAGGGCAGTTGTGATGAGCACTGGGTGTTATTTATAGTGATGAATTACTAAGTTCTCCTGAAACTAATATTACACTGTATATTAACAAACTGGAATTTAAACAAAAACTTGAAAAAAAAGAGAACAAAGCAACATATTAGTGATTTCTGTGAAGATTTCAAACAGAAGTTAGTAAAACTAAGAAACAATGGAGTTTGTATATTTCTAGAGGAAAACCCTCACTCCTTTGTGTGAATACGGAAAAAGAAGGCAGATGCACATACATATGGAATATTCTTTTGACTTAGAATTTCAGTGTATATGTCCTCAGAGAATCTAGTGGTTAGGAGGAATTACTGTAATTAACTAATGTTACTTGAGTTCAGTGCAACAACAAAAGGACTAAAAAAATGAATGCAAATGTGTCATGTGCTTACTTAGGCTATAATATAAATCACCTATAAAGTATAAAGAGTATTTTTGTATATGTTGATTTCTTTTTTTTTTAAATGTTTATTTATTTTTGAGAGGGAGACAGAGCATGGGGGTGGGGGGGAGGCAGGCAGAGACAGAGGGAGACACAGAATCTGAAGCAGGCTTCAGGCCCTGAGCTGTCAGCACAGAGCCTGACGTGGGGCTCCAACCCATGAACCATGAGATCATGATCTGAGCCGAAGTCCGAAGCTTAACTGACTGAGCCACCTAGGTGCCACTATATGTTGATTTTTTTATTTTATTATTGGTGACTGATATTCACTTTGTTTTCATTATTTAGTAGCCTCTTTGTCACTTTAATAAATAATAATATTTGTTTTTTTGCCTTTGAGGAGGTAAAGGAGTTGTGCTATGTGAGACCCAAAAAAATACCCGTTTTTGACAGAATAAGAAAGTTAACCTTCTTTGTTTGCAGATGATGAAAGCCATGAACAAGTCCAATGAACATGTCCTGGCAGGAGGTGCCTGCTTCAATGAGAAGGCAGACTCTCATCTCGTGTGTGTACAGAATGATGATGGAAACTATCAGACCCAGGCTATCAGTATTCACAATCAGCCCAGAAAGGGTGAGTATTTGAGGTGACTGACATGGTAAGAATGTAAGGTTATACTGGACATGGAAAGTTGGATATCTCAGCTCCATAACTCTCACTTTCTAGCTAGATGAATTTCTAAATTCACTTTGATGAATTTAACCTCTCCATCCTTATTCTCCAAGATTATGTTGACTTCCCAAATAGCCAGACTCAAAGTTGCACATGAGATCTCTGTTACTGAGGGAAACATGTTGAAAATTCTGCCTCGAGATATTGGCAAGGCTAGAACTGGTATTTAGTCTTTTTTTTTTTTTTTTTTAATTTCTTGTTTTAATTAATGTTTGTTTATTTTTGAGAAAGACACAGTGTGAGTGGGGGTGGGGCAGAGAGAGAGACAGACACAGAATACGAAGCAGGCTCCAGGCTCTGAGTTGTCTGCACAGAGCTTTATGTGGGGCTCAAATTCACAAACCGTGAGATCATGACCTCAGCTGAAGTTGGACGCTTTACTGGCTGAGCCACCCAGGTACCCCAAGAACTGGTATTTGAAAGTAGGAGACTAGGCCCCTTAGAGAGACTATACTTAAGTAGATTTGAAACTTGTTGGATAACCATATCCAAAGAATGTTCAAATAGGTTGACTGAATTCTGAAAGAAGTCGTCTTGGTTCAGTGGCACTCATAATTTGGGCTCATCACTTAGGAGATTGTTAGGAATGAAGAATCTGTACCCCAGATCTGCTAAATTAGAATTTGCATTTTATCAAGGTCCCTGTGTTAAATTCACATTGAAGTTTAAGAAGCACTTGCTTAAGGTGGCATTTCTTAAGATGTCTTATAAGGTTCTTTGGTGTTAAAAAATACATAAATGAAAATCTTGCTTATTAGTATATTAAACTGAGAATCCTGGGTTTAACAAGTTTAAACAGATTTCTTCACTATAGGACTTTTCAGAGCCGTTAATAAGGTGATACGATTTGCAATTTTCCAAAAGGAAGATAGTGCCTGGCCCTTTCCAAATTTAGTTGATCGTGAATCTTGTTTTTCCTCAGAATATCTCCCATAACTGGATTTCTTTAGTATGCTTTATGAAACACTTCTCTGGTGTTTCAGATTTACAAAATATATTTTGTAAATCAGTTGTTTAGTAAAGGTATAAAAGGTCTTTGTCACATGTATATTCAACGTGATATCCAAAATAAGGTAGCTGATAAGTCCACAATGCTCTTTGTTAGTCAGATCACACCTGGAATATTTGAAATAAGTTCTGGATATCATTAGTGCAATTAGTCATATTCATTGATAAAACTGGAGCTTCTTCCAAGGATGATTCAAGGCCTGTGAAAAATCTGGAAACTAGGTCAAAAGAAGACCTTGTGAATACAGTATAAATGTGTAATCTGGAAAAGTATAGATTGGCAGAGGGTGAAAAATAGCTATCTATATTTTTAAAGTTTTCTAGTGTGTGGAAATAACATTCAGCTTATTCTCTATAGCTACAAAATGCCAGAACCAGCACCATTGGGTGAAAATTACAAGGATCTAGGTCTGGACTCCGTTTGAGAGCACAATCTGTAAGGCTGAGAGTTATCCAGAAGTAGAATGGGCTGCCTAGTGTCATTATGGGTTCCTTGTCACTAGGAGTCTTTGACAAAGGCTGAATGTCCACCTGTTAGAGATATTGCAGGGCCAGTGGGCAAGAAGTGGATTAGCTTAGTCCATTTTAAGATGTGGAGGAGCCGTAGAGGCTCCTGGCTGGCTCGATTGGTGGAGCCATGCGACTCTTGATCTCCGGGTTCTAAGTTTGAGCCCCAATTGGGTGTGGAGATTACTTTAAAGAATAAAATCTTGGGACACCAGGGTGGCACAGTCAGTTAAGCATCACCTCTTGATTTCAACTCAGGTCATGATCCCAGGATCATGGGATCCGGCCCCACATTGGGCTCTGCCTGCTTAGAATCCTCTCTCTCTCTCTCTTTGACCATCTCCCCTGCTTGTGTGTACATGCTCACTCACTGTCTCTCTCTGTCAAATAAATAAGTAAAAACATAAATAAATAATTTTTTAAGATCTTAAAAGCTGATGTGGAGGAGCATATTGAAATTTTCTTAAAGCTAAATGTAATTAAATATCCTTTTTTTCATGACGAGGTAATCTCAACATGTGTTGATCTTTTCAGTAGGTATCTATTTATTGCATTTTTGAAAAGAACTACACTCGTAAATAAAATGGTTGCCAACCATATCTCTATCTTCAAAATATATTTTATCTAAAAGTAAAGGTATTAGATCAGCCATCACTTTTCTGTGAATGGCTAGGTGATATATTAGGTACTACAAGCCTGTGGTCTTTGTTCCCAATTACTCAACTCTGGAATACTTCAAAAACTGCCATAGACAATATGTAAATGAGTGGACATGGCTGTGTTCCAATAAAATTTTATTTACCAAAACATGCTGCAGGCCAAACAGACTGTAGTTTGCCAAGCCCTAGACTGGACCCCTAAGATTCCTTTGCTTGTAAGATTCTTTAATTCTTGACTGGAGGGAGAGGAAAACAAAATGAGGAGTGTATCTTAAAACTTCATTCCCAAAACATCAAAATTATTGGTTACTTGTATATTGTGGTGTATAGAGTCGTTGTTTTTTGTTTTCTGTATGATAATGGTTAGGGTTACCAACTACCAAATATTTCATTATTGTTCTGAATCTTTTGATCTCAGGGCCTATCTTCACGAAACTATTTATATTACTATTTTAGTGACTGGTGCCAGTTTCTTTGTGTTCAGTGGCGCTCTAAAATCTTCTTCCGGATATCTTGCCAAGTCCAGTATTGTGGAAGGTAAAGAATAAGTTATTTATTGCCTATATTTAGTTCAGGCCTAATTATACAACTCAAAAAGCAAGGGATGTTGGGGTGCCTGGCTGCCTCAGTTGGTAGAGGATGCGACTCTTGATCTCCAGGTCGTAAGTTCAGGCCTCATGTTGGGCATAGAGCTTACGTAAAAAATAAGAATAATAATAAAAGTTTAAAAGAATAAATAAAAAGCAAGGAATGTTAAGTGAAACCATGACATTTTACAGTAGACTTCTTACTCCTATTATGTATCAATAGCATCTTTCTCTCAGCTAATTAATACTGTCATATAGGTACTTCGGTCTCCAAAGAAGGGAGTAAGCGGTAGAGATATCATGGGGATAGTGACAGAAAAATTAAGAGAACACCTTTCAGAGCTCTGGGATAGGGTACCCAAGAGGACATAGTCTGAGTTCAGATATATCATTGGGCTCATATTCATAAACATGTAAGTTCAGTCTGCCTTAACTCAGGAATGTGCAGTCATTATTTGGGGTGCAGAATGGGATGTGCTTGCTGCTGGTTTTCTGTAATTAGATTAGACATGACATATGTCCTGAAAAAAGCTAATTAAATGAAAGTTAATGAAAGGCTGACATGCATATTGTTTATTTTCTTTATCGGTTGATTCTTCCTATATTTTGATCTGATTACTTTGATCTGGTTATTCCTGCTGCAGAACTAATTAACCCAGATCTTAATGGCTTACAACAACTATTTTATCATGCTCACTGATTCCTCTGGGTCAGGAATCTTGACAGGATAGTGGAGGGACGGCTTGACTCTAGGTCCAGGGCCTCAGTAGGGATGATTTGATGGCTGGGAGCTAGAACTATCTGAAGGTTTGTTTACTCACATGTCTGGGGCCGTGGGATGATTGAAAGACTATGTGTGGTGACTGGAGTATGCACACTTTGACACTTAGCATGCCATGGTGGCCTTGGTGTAGCTGGACTTCTAACTCCAGGCACACATCTAGTAAAGGGCAAAAGCCATGTTGCTTCTTATGAAATAGTCTTGGAAATCACACCATGTCACCTCCACCATACTCTAGTGTTGGAAATAGTCATAAACCTTCCCAGTTCAAGGTGAAAAGAATTGACTCCGTTTCTTAATGGGGAATCAGGAAGCTGGCATTGTGAGAAAGCATGTGAGGTCAGAGATATTGTGGTCACCTTTGGAAAGGATAGTCTGCCACACGTGACAGGTCTCATTTCCACAGTAGCTAACTCCAGCCTCTATCTAAGAGCAGTCCTTCCTGGGGGTGGAGTCCAGTGTGTTAACTGAAATACATAGATCATCTTACATATGTTAATAGATACTGGCTTTGACCTCCTTTATTGGTAAGCTTAATAAAACAGCAAGTGAAGAGCAAAGTACACTTAGTATTTTACAACTAAGTTTCACAACTTTGACTAGATGGTAGAAGCATGCTGTTAAGAAGTTGTTAAGAAATCTAGGAGTTAAACAGTCATTTGGTCTTAAGTGACTGATTAATGCCTATGTGGTCAAGTATTGTCTACATTTAAACCTTGTCTTGAAAAGATGATTAAAAAACATCTTTTAAATATTGTGGAAATGATCATTTGAACGGACAAAGATCCTTACAAATGCAAGATGTTTAAAAGTTACATCTCTATCTTTGGATTGGGAAGTTTTAGTTCTTGTATTTCACTCTGTGTGTCAGTTGAGCAATTATCTTCCTGTTTATGAAATTTTTATGAAGCTTTTTAGAAATTATTGTAGTTGACAAAATTTTGTGTCAGTGAAGCAGGGTATGAATTTTGGTGTCCACCTTTGACGTGGGTAGGTAACAGCCCCTAGATAGTTACCATGTGTTGGCTACATGGAGGCCCGTGTAAAACACACGTGGTAGGTTTGCCCTCTTGCTAGCCAATATGTGGATTTATCACTTATCCCACTACTGTTGTTTATTCAGTGATTTATTTAGCAAACATTTACTGAGCATTCACTGTATGCCAGGTAATCAGTGAGGTGAGAGAGACAGAAGTGCAAACACGGAAATATGGTTAGAGCATAATAAATGCAAGAGTGAGAAGAGGAACAAAATGTTCTCTCAGTCCCAAAGAGGGATGTGACCATGTGTAAATCTCCCCTTGAGCAGTCTCAGGAGAACTCAGCCGTGTCTGAATTGAAATCAGCAGGCAAGTGTTTTAAGCAGAAGCCATCTTGGTGTTTGCTCCTCATAGCACTTTCAAAAGCAAGAGGTTCAGCTCACAGAACAAAACTTTCTGTCAGCTTTAGAGAGCAAAGCAAGGTTTTACATTTAGTCCTAGAGGGATTTGCTAGCTGCCAGGCACTGTGGCTTATCTGCCTCTCTCCCTGGCTTTGCGTTGTTTCCATCTGTATTATCTTGGTGCTGATTCTCAGATGGCGTTATGGTCCAGATCACAGCAGAGAACATGGATGCTTTGAGGCAGGCACTGCGAGAGATGAAGGACTTCACCATCACCTGTGGCAAGGCAGACGCCGAGGACCCCCAGGAGCACATCTACATCCAGTGGGTGGATGATGACAAGAACGTCAACAAGGGGTAAATGTTTCCCCCCTTTCTCCCCTTGGGACATTTGGTTATGGGCTGGGCTCTGGGCCTTGTCTACAATAGTATTTATAACTTTACTGAAAGCCCAAAGAGAAAGGACCTTTGTGTCTATATAACATAAAATTTTAAATTTCTAGTATCTTGACTTAATTTCTGAAGGAGTTTCTCTGCATAGTTTTGAAGAGGGGAGGAGGGAAGGAGTTGATGAAACAAAACAGGTCTCTAAAGTTATTGAGATAATAGTAATACCAAAGCGCTTTCTGGTTTTATAGAGAAAGCCCTTTTCCCAAAATTGTTTCATTTGCTATAATAACTAGCCTTGTTTTTCCTATATTATAGATGAGTAAACAAGCACCAACAGGCTAAGTGACTCCACAAAGTAAGGAAGTGGCAGGGCTGGAACCTAAAATACCTCCTGGGGCTTCCAGTCCTGCACTCTTTTCCATTACAGGCCTGCTCTCCTCTGAGGGCTCAAGCCAACACTTTGGAGTCACCTTTGACGCTTTTTTTCTCTCACATCCTATTCCTAACCCAATAGTAAATCCTGGTACTGTTATATTTTATAGTATATATCTTTTTTTAAAAATGTTTTATTTATTTTTGAGAGAGAGAGAGAGACAGTGTGAGCAGGGGAGGGTCAGAGAGAGGGAGTCAGAATCCAAAGACAGGCTCCAGGCTCTGAGCTAGCTGTCAGCACAGAGCCCGATGCGGGGCTCGAACCCACGAACCGTGAGACCATGACCTGAGCCAAAGTCAGACGCTTAACCGACTGAGCCACCCAGGGGCCCCTATAGTATATATCTTATATATCCTGTTATATTTTACTTCAGCATATATCCAGAATCATACAACCTTTCATTGCCTCTACTGCCACCATCCTGGTTCAGGCCACCATCATTTGATCTGCATTATTGTAGGAGCCTTCTGAATTGGCTTGCTTGTTTCTAGTCTTGACCTCCTCCTGCCCCCTTACCTAATCTGTTTCCAGTACAGCAGCCAGAGTAATGTCACTTCTTTTCTCAGAACCCACCATTGGCTTCCAGTGTCATGCAGCATAAAAGCCAAAGTCATTTACAACATCTAAGGCCTAACACAATCTGTCTACCCTTTTACTTCACAGAAGCAACATCTGCCTTCTTGTCTGATCACATCACCCCTACTTCTGCCCTCTGGCGTTTGCTCTTAACCGTTCTTTCACCTTGTACTCTGGCCCTCAATACAAGATAGCCAAATGAGTCACCCCCTCACCACCTTCAAGTTTTTTCTAAAATGTGTTTTCTCAGTAGGGCTTTCCTTGGCCAACCTATCTAAATTATAACCCTCCCATACATATTTCTTCCCTCCCACCCCCAGTACTTCCTGTCCCCCTTCCTTGCATTGTATTTCTCAAGAGAACTTATAATTCTCTCACATAAAATGTACTTTTACTTATTATATTGCTCCTGGGTTCTAAACTCCGTAACAGGAAGGATTTTTATCTGGTTTATTTATAGCTATATCACCAGAACCTAAAACACTGTGTGGCACCTAGTAGGTGCTTAAAAATTTGGTTGATTGAATGAATATATTATACATCATTGTATTAAGCTTTCTTTCATCCATTCATCCATCCCTTTTTCATTCCTTTCTTCAGGCAATAATTCTGTGTATAGGTCTCTGAAAATACAAAAATGAACTCCACACACACTCTGCTGATAAAGTGGTTCAGTCTTGTTTTGAAGATAGTTACAAATAAGTGCATGAAAGTATGGAAGATCCTCATGGAAAACTCTATAGGACACAGTGAAGATAGGAAAGAAAAGAGGAAGCTTGGTAGAGGTGGTAGGGTATTCAAGACGACCTGCATAGAGAAATGGCCACATTTGAGCTGAATTTAGTAAGATAAGTAGATACTTGCCACATAGCTGTGGCAGAGTGGGCATTCCAGTCTGAGGGAATAGCAGGAGCAAAGGCAGATTGAGGGCATAGACAACATGGCACACACCCAATTTTTAAAAAATCTTTTAAAACTTTTGTTATTAAACAAAAATCAGAGAGTATATTTGCCTATTTTATAAATAGTCCTTTATCTTCCCATACATACTTCTTTGGAAATTTTAATTTCAAAATCAATTTGTATTTAATTAGTTGGAAATGAACATGGTTATGAGGACAAAAAGATTGATTATCTGAAAATCTGATGCCTTAGGTATCAGTAACTGGTAACACGCAGGTTGCCCCTTCCTACAACCAGTGCCAGTGGCAGCATCTTAGAAAACAGGACAAGAACTAGTTAGGACTGTCAAATTCAGGGGTTTAGTTTATAGTGTATAAATTGAATGTTTTCCAGCTTGTCCGTTAGTGTCTGGGTATCCTCTCTAAAAGAGTACTAATCAACTAAGAGTGGCCCTTGTTGACATTATTGTGTCATAATGATGGGTTGTTTAAATAAGTTTAAGTTAAGTGAATGAAATGAATCCCTGATATTGAAGTTTAAGTTCAACTTGATCTTTTTACATGGAGATTAGAAAACAAACATTTGAAACTTGTTAGGAAGAGTTTGGAATCTTTGTGATAATTATTTTGAATCTTCATCATAATGAGTGTGAATCTCCCCCTGTTTATGCTTGCTATATTTGGCAGAGGAAATGACTATAAAAATGGCCTTTCTGTTTAGGAATCTATGAGTGATAATTTAGCACTAAAGGGAATTTGTTATGATAATAATATAAACACTTGTTCATGAGCTCACATCAGCACTGTCATAATTAACATGCTGGTCAAGTAATTCTTTTAATCAGTAAACATTTATTAAACTCCTACATTCCAAGCAGTATGTCAGAACTGGGAATGCAGCACACAGAGGTGAGTGTATCATGTTCCCCCCCAACCCCTTAAGTTCATCTGTGAGGCAGATCTGCAAAAATGTGTGAATATGATTGTTGTCCGGAGCCTGTGTGACAGAGCAGAGGGGAGAGGGAGATTGTGTGGCCGCACATTCACTGCAGGAAGAAATGCTGGGAGAAGAGAGCAGGTTTGAATAAATAATTTTTTTACATTGAAAGAACCAGCTCCTGGAATCATGGTTCCTTTTTCATATGTGTTCTTAGAATTATTTCATTGCACAGGACCTCCCCATGAGAGCTGTATTCATGTACATTTTTGTGCAGTGTCTTCTTGCTGTGATGTGTTGCTCAGATGTGTTCAGCAAAGTGCCTAGTGTAATTAGTAGCAAGACTTGGTAACAGAAGTGATTCTTCTAACTACAGGACCTGCTTCCATCTCTCTCCTTTGCCTCTATTGTAGTGTTATAAGTCCTATAGATGGGAAGTCCATGGAGTCTATAACAAGTGTGAAGATATTCCATGGATCAGAGTATAAAGCAAATGGAAAAGTCATCAGATGGACAGAGGTAAGGAAATGAAACTCGGCATTCTTTTTTATTTTTAAACGCATGCCTGAAAAACTTTTAATTTTTTAATTTTTTATTTTTTATTTTTGAGAGAGAGAAAGAATGAATCCCAAGCAGGCTCCACTCAGTGCAGAGCCCGATGTCAGTCACAACTGTGAGATCATGACCTGAGCCAAAATCAAGAGTCAGATGTTCAACCAACTGAGCCACCCAGATGCCCTGAAACTTGGGATTCTTGATTCCCTTTGAGCACAACTTTTTGCTAGGCTCAGACATACATTGTGGGCTGATTCTGGAGAATAAGAAAAGAAAAGCTTCTATACTCCAATTCCCTCTGGTCTATCTCTGCTCAGCAGGAAGAAATGCCACCAAGTACAGCCTATTGCAATCTGATGTCTCTCTTTCCTTGTGAATGAGCTTTTAGAGATTTGTTTGCATTAGAATTCAAGAAGGATGCATCTCTGAATGGTATATACCATCTTTGTTCTTTAGAATGCTGGGCTAGTTATGCTGTACTCACAGTTAAAAGTATCTTAGATAATACAGTCTTTAAAAAATAGGCTTATTTCACCAATAAGAAAACTAAAGCTCCGAGACTCAGCAACTTGTCCAATAAAACAAGGCAAATAAGTAATGGCAAAGTTCTGATCCAAACCCAGATCCAGCCAGCTCCTAAGCTCTTTTGCACTACATGTTCCCTTGAAATCTGTACGAGAGGCTAGCCTGGGAATGAAAGGAGCAGGGACCCTGTATGTATGTACAGTTCAGACAAATCAGGAGTTTATTTTCTGAGAATAAATAGGGAGGGTCATAGATCTCTGAATTTCTTTTGAATCTGCGTTTTCCTCTATAAAATAATACATTAAATTATAAGACCTCTAGAATTCCTTGAAGCTTTAAAAGTCTTAACCTTTTTTTAATGTTTATTTTTGAGATAGTACAAGTTGGGGAGAGGCAGAGAGAGAAAGGGACAGAGGATCTAAATTGGGCTCTATGCTGACAGCAGAGTGCCTCATACAGGGCTCAAACTCACAGACCTAGAGATCATGACCTGAGCTGAAGTCAGATGCTTAATCGAGCCACCCAGGTGCCCCAAAAATATATATATTTTTTTAATTCTGTGACTTCTAGCTTTTCCATTTTACACACAAGGTAACTCAGGCCAAGAGAAGTTCAATGCCTTACTAAAGTTCATTCACATACTGGGTCATGAGAGCAGGAGACTAGAAACTATTCTCCATTTCTTGAGCTATTGTTCCAAGTAACTTAACCTTCATACCACCAGGCTCAGTGTTTTCATATGCAGCTCAGTAGTCTTGACACATTTCAAGTAGTGCAGTCTGGACCACGTGAAGCTCCTTATCACTCAAACAAGTAATTTGTTTTCCCTCCCTTTTGCTCACCTATAATCCAGTGAGGCAGCAAGTGTGACCCATCTCATTTGCATAATATGAGAAAACAGGCTCCAAGAAGCCTGGCAGAGCAGGGCCCAGAGGTCTTCTGATGCCTGGTGCAGAGCTTTGCTTGTCATTTCACGGTGCTACTTTCACTAGTGCGTGGGCTTCAGGAATGTCCCCTTTGTAGTATTCTTAGTATAAGCCACTTACTGAGCAGTAAGCTAGGGGGTGGTATATATAACCATGGTGTTTCTGCATATCTGTATCTTTTCTATTATGCTTTTATATAATTTACAATATAAGAGAAGATGGAGCTTTCATTTAAAAAAAGATTTTAATGTTTATTTTTGAGAGAGAGAGAGAACGAGCAGGTGAAGGGCAGAGAGAGAGAGAGGGAGACAGGATCTGAAGTGGGTTTTGTGCTGACTGCAGAGAGCCCAATGCAGGTCTCGAACTCATGAACCACGAGATCATGACCTGAGCTGAAGTCAGATGCTCAACCTTCTGAGCCACCCAGGTGCCACAAGACAGGGGCCTTCTATTTTACAAAGGCGTAATTGGGCATTAATAAGTCAAAGGACTTGCTCACAATCCTCCTCTGTGTGACTAGGACTTGGGTCTCTCAGTTCCAATTTTGTTGTGCTTCTGATTCTGCCCAGTGCACCGCTCAGCTTGGTGCAAGGACACTAACACAGTTCTGGCCTCAGCAGTGACTTGGCCATGTGTCAGATTTCTGTAATGAGAGGCAGTAGACTCATTCCTCTGGCCTTGCCTCTGTCTCTCAGGACTTTTGTGCACTTGAGCAAGTCCCTTCTCTTCTCTGAGTGATCTGTAACATGAAGGTGTTGGGTCACATAATCTGTAAGAGTTGTTCTCTTAGATCCCAAGATCATTTCTTAAGAAGACTGTGCACGTATAAGGATTACCTTTCAGAAGTGCACAGTGCTAAATGTAAGCCTTTTCTGGTTCTGAGTAGAACATACCATTATGACCATGGCTGAAACCAGGGAGATAGATAGGTCAGGTCTTCCTGCACAGTAGGGGATCAGGGTGCTCATACACAGTGAGCTCATGCACATCTCTTGGGTGCAAAGCTGAAAGTCTCTTTCGTTTGGGGAACAGGTGTTTTTTCTGGAAAACGATGACCAGCACAGTTGCCTGAGTGATCCTGCAGATCATAGCCGACTGACTGAGCATGTTGCCAAGGCTTTTTGCCTTGCTCTCTGTCCCCACTTGAAGCTTCTGAAGGAAGATGGAATGACGAAACTAGGCCTACGTGTGACACTTGACTCAGATCAGGTAAGAAGCAGCAGCTTCTTGGAAGCTGGGCTTGAGCAGTGTCTAGATTTCCTGACGTGATTTTTCCTGCATCAACCCAGAGAACTTAATTCTCTGGGCCTTCTGGCCTTGCCTCTGTTAGTGATATAACTGGATGTGCTGCTTGGTGAGACTCTCTCTGAACCATTTGAATCTTGGCTTCTTCACCTGAATGTCTTCCAAGGATTTAGTTGTGAGTGTGGGGTAAGGAGGGAATGTGTGTATGTGAGGACTTGCCACCGGTGTGAATGGCATCAGTGCTCCTCTTTGAGACTCCCCAGTTCCACTCTTCAGGAGTTGCTCTGCCACCTTTAGACAGCAGACTCCAAGCTGTCCCATATCCTGTTTTGTTTTTTAAGTTTGAGAGAGAGAGGGAGAGTGTGCATACGCACAAGCGAGGAGGGCCAGAGAGAGAGAATCCCAAGCAGGCTCTGCACTGCCAGCATGGAGCCTGATGCAGGGCTTGAACGCAATAGAACTTTGAGATCATGACCTGAGCTGAAGTTGCTTAACCAGCTGAGCCACCCACATGCCCTTATCGTGTTGTTCTTAAGCCAGCTGCAGAAGGCTTCTGCTGCCAAGCCTCTGCACCTCTCACTCCTTAAAGTTTGTTTTTCTTACTGTCAACATTTCTGTGTAGTTAGTGGATGAGGACTTGATCTGTCTTCCCACTCATTTTCCTGTCAGCTCAGGTCGCCTGTGGCCAGGCCTCCCTTCCTAGTTTACTTCATGTTTTTGTATGCTATCTGTGGT
>NW_027532591.1:4638978-4640655 GCF_008692635.1 Crocuta crocuta
GTGTCTCTCTCCTGTGGCCTTGAACTCTAATCTCTGTTTATTTTGGATTTTGGATTGTTGTGACATATCCCAGTACTCACGCTCTAAGGCAGAGTTGTGTCACTATCAGGGAAAATGAGAAAGGTTATGTGTCTAGCTCCACTTCCTGACTAGTCTTCAATCAACGTATGTATTTTCTACTTAAGGTCTTGCCTAATGTGGTACTAATAAGCATATCAGGGTAATATGAATGAGGTATCCTAGTCCTTTCTCAAATGATACTGATAACTTGGATGGAGAATTACCTTACATGAAACAACAGGCCTTTTGCTGCCTCTTGAGGGTAGGGGTCCTGTTACTCATCTTTGAATCCCTATGTGTGTAGGTGCTCAGAAAATGGTCTATGGGTGAACAGATGGATGGGAGAACAAACGTTCAGTTTCTGTTAGGGAGCTAGTTGTACCTTATATATTTTTAATTTTCATTTCCACAACCAAAGATTTAGGTATTGTTTCTGATATTCCATACCTCTCTATGCTTCCCCCAACCCTCTACCTTTTCCTGGGAAACTAAGGCCTTAACAGGTTAAGTGTCTTGTCCAAGTCTCACAGCTACCAAGTGGCAAGGTCAAGGTCAGGATGAATAAGTGACAATTCAGGGAAGAGAAGGAGAACCTTGTGCTGATTGCTGTATGTCTAGCCGATGGCCAAGAAAGACCTCTCTTTTCCAGCTCATCCTCCTTGGCCCTCAGCCCTCTCAACAGGCCTTCTCTGTCCAGTAACCTATCATCCCCTTCTCTCTGCACTCTAGGTTGGCTATCAAGCAGGGAGCAATGGCCAGCCCCTTCCCTCACAGTACATGAACGATCTGGACAGCGCTTTGGTGCCGGTGATCCATGGAGGGGCCTGCCAGCTCAGTGAGGGCCCCATCGTCATGGAACTCATCTTTTATATTCTGGAAAACATCGCATAGACAGAGGACTCCATTGTTTTTCTGTTCAGACCTGTTGCAACAGCAGTCATACCCAAATCATTTGCACTTTAGAACTGGAAGATTAAGCTTTTGTTAACATTTTTAAAGGGGGGGTGGGGTGGGAGTGGGGGCTTGGGGCCAGGGTGGGAAAGGGCAGGCGGGGGGACAGATGTTCCATAATTCTGAGTCTTCTATGCATTGTCCACCAAGAAGACCTGGGCAGCTTCTGTTACTGCACAAGTTTATGCTATCCTTGCCGCTAATCCCCTTCCGTTACTGTTTAGACAAAAATTCTGCTCCTGTTTTAAGATATACTTATGGTCTTGTGCTCAGAAATGCACAAATGGGTACAACCATCACCAAGGACGGGGTTGGGAGGGCAGAGGGGAAATAAAAAATGAAGCATTGGTCTTGCATTCTTTGTACAGAATTGATATAAAAGGGAGAATTGCACTGATTTTGTCCCAGTTACATCACAGTGACTTCAAGTAGAATTCACACATAGATTTCTATTTGTTTTTTACCAGATTATCCACTGAAGTGAATCAAAGACCCAGCGGATTATCTCTTCTATCCAAGGAAAGACGACTCTGTAAATGAGGTCACTTGGATAGCAGAGCCAAGTTCAGGATTACTCAAGATCTGCCCGAGTGAATGGCAGGTACTGAACTGAGTCTTTCTGTGGAAACAGAATACACTCAAGACATTTTTAGTTATATACTAGAC
>NW_027532591.1:4640683-4657828 GCF_008692635.1 Crocuta crocuta
AAAAAAAAAAAAAAAAAAAATTGAGAAATAAACTTCCAGGAAAGTTGCAAGTATAAAAAAAAAAACCTATGTATGCTTTACCTAGATTCACCTGTTGTTCACATATTAATAACATTTTGTCATAATTGCTTTATCCTTCTCTCTCCATAAAAAATTAAGACATCTGAGCGTAAGTTACATATATCATAGTCCTTTACCCCTAATGTTCATTTTCTACAAACAAGGACATCTTCCTGCATAACTGCAATTTCAGCTAATTTAACATTAATAGGACACTTGAACCTAGCACCTCTCCAGCCATGCCCTTCATAGCCTTTTTCCCTGCAGTAAAGCTTCCAGTCTAGGATCAGACTCAGCAAGTAGCTTTTCTGACTCACCTTTGTGTCATTGATGTTTTTGGTGAGTATAGGATCCTCCACCCCATTTTTTAATAGAAAATGCCTCATTTGTTTGGTGCTTTCTCATAATTATGAGAAGAATTTTATGAATTCTTGGCCAGAATCCTGAGTTGCTGTATCCTTTTTTAGGGCCTCACATCTAGGGTCATGTGGGATCTGTTCTGCTCATTGATGGTAAATTTTGATCACCTGGTCAGGGTGCTGTGCAGTTTCTCCACTGTTTTTCCTCTTGGAATGAACAACCAATATGTGTAAAGACATTTTCAGATCATATAAATATTTTATCAAAAATCTCCCCTTAGATTTAGCATCCACTGATGGCTACAGAATGGTTTCTCAGTTCTAGCACTCTACCTTTAGCAGTTACACTTGGTCATCTATAAGCAAAAGCTCTTCCTTCTTTCCTATTTATTCATTAATTTTCATTATGGACTCATGGATCACTTTTTGAGAGGTTCTCATTCATTATTTTGGTGCTCAGCTTTGGCCAGTGAGCCCCTTCAGGCTAGCTCCTACATCCCTGTTATATGCTCCCACCATGTTTTTGAACATTTCCTTTTCTAGCCTAAGAAGATGCTTGCTCCAGCTCATCTTTAGCTTACTTTAGCCTCACCTTCGGAGCCACGGTTTCTTTTACTGGGAGTGGTATCAGAATCCAAGGTTAGGTTTACCCTTGATATATGTGATACGCTCCGATTACTCTTTTGTTAAAAATTTTTTTAGTCACAGATCAAATGGATTTTGCAACTCAATTTGAAAAATAGTGGTCTAGGGCAACTCCTTTGTTACTGCCATCTTCTTGAAGTTCTAGCCAAGCCAGAGGCAGGAGTCAGTCCCTCTGCACTAAAAATATAGCTCTAAGAATACATTAGAAGTTCATGCAGGCCTGTGGGACAGGGAGAGGTTTCTCCCCAGGAGCTAAAGTTGGGTTTAGCACTTGGCAATTAGAGCAGTTTTCCAAACAGAAGCCTAGGAGCCTGGCCATTTGAGTGTGTTTAGCTAGGTTTATTCCTCTTCCGTGGTGGTGGGGATCCACATTCTATGTCTGTTTCTCCATAAGTTTTATTGATGGTAGCTGCAGAGATCTCGGATTGTGACCTTCCCCATAGATTCAAAGGGACTCAAAACTTCTAAGACAAAAACAGTTGGTGCCCACAGCACACCAGTTTGCAAAGACTGAGCCCTAGAACCACCACCCACTGAACTTGATAGGAAGGAAACAGTAGGGGCAGGTATTTTGGGTATAACATCCAGCATGGTCTACCTACACCTGAGAAGTTTAGAGCTTCTACAGGAGCTGGTTCAATTTTCCTATAGAAGTTGATCTTTTTGGGGCGCCTGGGTGGCTCAGTCAGTTAAGCATCTGACTTTGGCTCAGGTCATGATCTCATGGTTCGTGGGTTTGAGCCCCATGTCAGGCTCTGTGCTGATAGCTCAGAACCTGGAGCCTGTTTCAGATTCTATGTCTCCCTTTCTCTCAGAAATAAAATGTTAAAAAAAAGAAGTTGATCTTTCTTCCTGCTCAGTACATTTTGCAGTTGTATCTATTTTTTCTGGATCAGTACAAGCTTTTGAATTCTCCCACTAAAAGACAAGCTCTGGACCTGCAGGGTCAAGTCTGTTCTCAACTATATAAAATCTTTTATGTTTAGTAAAATCATCTTGTGGAACTGAGCGTAATCAAAGTTAGTTTACTTTCTTCCCTTGTTTTATCTTTATATATTGTAGAAGAATTCTATCAAGTGGAGGGTTAAACCCTCACATTTCTAAGTAAGTAAGTAAAAATTTTCTAGAATATAAAGAATGAGATAGATCCTTGTAAGGAAAAAAAAGAATTGTCATTCTGGTAACTTACTATATTTTTCAAAATTATTGAATTCTTAATGAAATGCCAAGCAATGTAATTTCTCCAAGTATTTTTATTAACACTTTCTGAGCACTTGCTGGTCTCCAGGGCTACAGAAACTTTGCATCTAGTGTTTTCCATTATCCAGAGTGGTTCTTGATGCTGGTGGGCCCCAAATTTCCAAATGGATTTACTTCTATCATAACTAATCACTGGGGAATAATTTTTGCATCTAATGTGTTTTAATCATTAAGGAATCTGAACATGGTTTCTATAACATGTTTGTGGTGGTGGCTTCTATTTTAATAATGTAATGAGATTTTTAGGGACTGATAGAGTAGAGCAGGAATGATAATGCCCCGTTTAGAGCTTGGGAAGCTGGACCAGGTGCAAGTTCCCTGGCTCTACCAGTCTCCTCCTGAAAGGAGCTATCTTTACTTAAGGGACAAGATCTTTTCGGAGCTGGCCAGAAACATTTAGAAAACATGCTCAGAATTTGGAAGTAATTATGCAGGTTTCACAATGGTGCTATAAGAAAGGGAAAGTAATGTTAAAGTCACAAAATATTTTATTCCATATTTTGTTCAGTAATTCTGAAGAAAGCAGGTCTTGCACTAGATAGAGAATTTAAAATGTAAAGCTACTTGGGCTGTGGTTGGTTCCCAACTGCCCAAGAATCACTGATCTCTGATGTTTGGTTGTTACATTAGGACAAATCTTGGGACAAGGAGGCTGAGTAGGCTCCTCCCTCTACCAATGACCCCTGCATGCCTTGGCTGCAACAAAGACCTTTTAAGAATCTCAGTTTCCAAACCCAGTGGGCGGCTTTGTCTTGCTGCCTTTGGCCTGGAGGTTCTGTTTTCCAAAAGCAAAGGGCAGTGAAACAGACTGAAGTTGAACAGGTTGTGAAAGGAAACCTTTGAGGCACAGAAAAGTTCCTGTCACATTGGAATAGGGCATTTCCAGCAGAGGCCTGACTTTAAAAATTCCTAGGGCTGGTTGTTGAAACCTTTGAGGATAAACAGCCACAGCTGTCCATGTGGCCCTCTTAGCACCACGTTGGGTGCAAACCCTTAGGGGGAAGACGAGGTTGGGTCAGGAGCCCTCCTGACCACCCCTCTTTGCCCTTGGTCACCTTATGAAGGCCAACAACCCTTTCATTCTAGATTACTGCTTGTTTGATGCACAGATGTGACTGCAATTAAGTGTTAAATCTCACATCTGTGGAAATGTTGGTAGTGCACACATAGGTAAGACTGGCCAGAAAGCTTTTAGAAGAAGTCATTTGTCATTCCTGTTCTGTTATCCACTAACAGCTACAATCTTCTAAGGAAAGGAAGCATGGTCCAGCCCTAACCTGGAAAAAGACACATAAAAGCTCAATCCCTGAGCTGTGCTTATGCAATACTATAGCAACCAGTAAGCTGAATGTATCTGCTTCACTCACAGCCTTTAAAAAATCTGGAGGAATGCTTTCTTGAACCTAAGTTAATGCTTCAAAAAAGGGGGAAATTTCTAAGAAATGCAGAATATTGCAGTTTTGAATATTAAATCTATTGTAATCTACAAATCCCTCCATTGTCTCCATCCATTTAGAAAAAGCCAAAGAAGGATCTCTTGGGAAGGAACTAAGGGATTCCTCTCTCTGATCCTCAGAAGACAGAAGGCTTCCCCTTGCCCTCTCTCAAAAGAGGAAGCCTTAGCAGCAGTTTGTCAGTTAACAAATGTTACTGCCACTCTGGCTTTAAAAGTGACAGGGAATAGGGCTCTTATTTAGGACTTTGATGACTACTCTGCATATAGAGTGTAAAACCCCTATAATGAATTAGACCTAGTTTTCTTAAATAAAAACACCTACATAAAATTACATATATATATATGTATTTTTTTTTCTTCCAGTTAACAGTCGTTTAGTCTTAGGTGCATGGACCAAACTCGAGATCCCTCCTCACCCTTCCCACCACACATTCCCGAATGTAACTTCCCTCCTCCACAGAGCTCTGGGAAGCAGGGAGGCTAGTGCAGCAGCAGTCAGGAACCAAGGCACAGGCACAGTTGGGGTAAAGGGAGTCATGTGGGATAGGCTGCCACTGACCAAGCAGGAGTCACGGAATTCTGCCTGCACCCTAGGCGGGGGGCTTCCCGATCATCCTCAAGTTCTCCCATCCCTTAGTTAAATCTTTTAAAGGCACATTCAGAAATGGTGCAACTGGGAGCTGTGGTAAGCTATACACTTGCTAAACACAGGTTAAAGGGTGATGAGGCTATCCTTGCCTTCTCCCAGCCAGAGGGGGAGGCAGGGGAAGGGTGAGGGGACTCCTGGAATCCAGTCTGCTTTCATAGAGGCTCAGGGAGGGGCCAGCAACAGGTAAGACCACACTGTGTGGTCACTAATGCACATACTTAACAGATCTTTGGTGCTCGAGTAGCAGCATCTTCCTTACTATGTACAAAGGCTTCTGTAGCCAGCAAAGCTGGGAAAAGTGTGCTCCTGCACACAGTTGCTGGCCTGAGTCCTCTCTCAATACTGACAGTCTCCTGCACAAGGGCACAAAACATACGTAGTAAGTCTAAACTGCAGTGAATATGCAGAGTTTAGAAAAAATTGCCTGCGACAGACCTGGGAAGGTTAATAACTTCCCTTCCCAGTTCTCTTGAGGATCGTAAGAAACTCAGCCTAAGCCCTACCCAACAGTTTTGCCTCCTGGTCCCCACGGATGAGAAATTCCTAGGTCTTCTCCCCAGATAGGAGAGGAGTACTGAAGGGTCTCTGAGGGCAGAAGTTTGAGGACTTAGATTGCTGCCCACCTTATAGGCCTCTGGGCTCCAGAACCAGCCAGTTCTCAGTTACCATCTGCACATCCTGGCCACTCAG
Organism: Crocuta crocuta; assembly: GCF_008692635.1. NCBI lineage: Eukaryota > Metazoa > Chordata > Mammalia > Carnivora > Hyaenidae > Crocuta > Crocuta crocuta. Next base: position 4,645,803 of record NW_027532591.1, read on the forward strand.
AGGCTCCCGCAGCCTCACTTTCACCTCCAGCTTGCCCCCAGTGGGCTTCCTTCCATCCAGGACCTGTGAGGATCACAGAGGGAGATGGTGAGTGAGATGGGCCAGGGGCTGGGAGCAGACCACTCCCTATGCTCATAGGCCAGGAAAAAAAGGAGCTCAAGTGTCCTGCGGTGTCAACACAAGAGTCTCCATGACAACCCTGCCCTCCTGCTTTTTGGTGGTTTTAGGTAAGTCTTACAAAAAGTCACATTGAAATCCAAAGAATTGTCAATGCTCTAAAGTACAGATGAGAAACCCAGAGTTCTGCCCAGTTTCCTCACGGCAATTTCTGGAAAAAAGGCTCTGGCTTCATGCTACAGCCTGAAAACCACTAAGCCCAAACCCATACTTCACAGATGGCTCAGAAAGAAGTGAATGGTAAGGCTACAAAACCACCATGTGGCAAGGCCAGGACTAGAACCCAGGCCAAGAGTTCCTTTCTACCCACTACACTGCTTCCTTCCTTCTAGGCAGGGGCCTGGGCTGCTGGAGTACAAAGGATTACAGGCTCAAGAAGTCTGCCTGCAGTGTGGCCAACACAGAGCAGACCCTGCTTAAGAACATCCCTCCCTGGTCCCCCCAAACAGGCAGGGAGTGAGGTCAGGCACACTGTAGTGGGGAAAAGCCTCTCCCTACAAAGGCATCAGCAAGGATCTGGGCTGAGGTCTGCCAGGGACACAACATATGTACTTAATGGAACACCCTTGTCACTGGACCTTAGTTTCCTCACCTGTCAGAGATAAGCTCTCAGAGTCCCTGCCTTTGAAATTCACATAAGTTCACATAAGGTTAAGGAGGTGTCTGGAGCCAATTCCTAAACGCAGACTAGCTGCATTCTGGTGGGTCCCCAATCTGGAACTTCCGTATCAACTTTATGTCCAGAGCCTGTTCCACTTGTTCATGCTGGCTAGATAAATGCCCCACCCACAACTCTGCCTCCTAAAACCTAGAAATTTATGTATGCCAAGTTGACAGCAATGATCAGACCCCTCAAGAGCCCTCTAATCCACATATCTAGGAGTTTAGGTGACTCCGAGTATTGTGGAAAGACTATCACTGCTTCCTGTGATGCTATGAAATTTTCTCAAACCCTCTGAATCTCTATATTTGTGAAACGGGAATAGCACCTAGTCTACAGCACATCTGTGGATATTCTTTCAATAATGGGCACAAAAAAACCTACAGGAGAGAGTGATTTTCAGTGAATGTTGATTCTTATTTGCCAAGTGGTCTGGTTTGCCCAACCTACCTCCACAATCTCTCTGATCTCACACTCATTCTCTAGCCGCTCCAGCTTCAGGTGGGCTGTGCCAACCAGCTTGTCACTTCTGAAGAACGATCTGGGGAACCAAGAATCAGCAGGGTATTGGATTGGGAAGAGCAGGGGGAAGCAGGAATGAGCTGGCTGTGCCCACTGCAGGAAGACTGAATAGCAGTAGGGGCAGCAACAGAAGCCCTTCCTTTCGCCCAACCCATCTTGGCAATGTACCTGACAGGGGCCTCACCCTTTGTGGAAGATTTCAAACTTGATTCCTTTGCTTTGGATCACCCTCCTGAAGCCCCGGTGGTTTCGGTTAATATTTAGTTTGAAGAGCTGATCAAATTCTGCAAGAATGGGAGAAGACAAGAAGTGGCTTGGGCTCCCAGGGATTTCCTGAGGAAGTGGAAACAAAGGTCCAGAGTTGGCCTCCCCTCCCTCTGCCTGCAATTCAAAGGGACTGCATCAGAGGGTGGTAGAGCAAATGTTTAGGTCCTGGCCTTAGAAGTCCACTCGGACAATTTTTGTAGTTTTATTAGACACAGATTATACCAAAATGGGATTCAAGTCTCCTTTCCACCACCTCCTTGCTCTGGGGCCCTAGGCAAGTCTCTATACCTCTCTGAGCCTCAATTTCCCCAACTGCCTTTATGTCCCAAGTTGAGTAAACCAACTAAGAGATCTGAAAACACTCTGAAACCAAAAGTGCTGCACACCTATCAGAGAACAAGAGGGAAGAGAAAGTGGTCCTCACCTGGAGAGTTTGTGTTCTTCACCACAGCTGTTTTGCTTTTTTGAGCCTGGTCCTAAAGCAGTAAGATGGGAGAGGTCAGGACAGCTTGAAAAAACAGCTGTGTAGGGCAAAGAACTGTAGGCTAAGTGTTAAGGGAAGTGACTGTCCACTGTGAAGAATACATCCAAGGCTCTTCAAACCTCTCACTGTAGCCAGACCTCCCATGCAGAGAAATTGAGCACAGGGTCCGGAAATGGAAGATAGGGGTCAGGGATCCTACCTCTACCTGAACCTCACCGAGTTAGGATAGTGGAATTCAAACCGCACAAAAGCATCCAAGTCATCAGGAGTCACCCCTATGAAGGAGAAATGAGAGTCTGGGTCAGAAGGAGTACCACGGAGACTAGTGTTTGATATGGAGGGTAAGCCAGTGCCTCTCTATTGACTGGGGATGAAGTATCTGGGCAATAGCCTGGAGTAAGGGTGGTTCTTGGGCTACCTGAAGGGGCTGGGAGGTTCATTCCCCGGACAATGATCAGATGCATTTCTGTGCTGTTAAGTTCTGAGAAGATCCTATAGCCAAGAAGCAAGGAGAGAGCACAAAATGAAGGAAGGTGGCAGGAAAAGGTCCCCTCTTCCAGTGCCTGTTGCCTGCCCAGTGGGGAGGTAGTTAGGAGAGCAGGCCCAGGGAAGCAAAGTTTGTCTGGGCTAACAGTGGCAGAGCTGAAATACAGACCTCAGACTTAGATGACCTCCAGTCCAGAGTTCCCTCCACAGCCACGACCCAGCTCTGAGCTTCTCACAGGCAGGTAGCTAAACCCACTTCCCCCAGCCCCAGTGCCTATGGCCAGGCCAAGCCTGAAAGCCTCACTATAGGGGTCTATGTCTCCAGTCTCTTGTCCTACTCCTGCATGGAGCCACTGTCTCCCTTGGGCTTTTGGCACCTCACAGTCTGGAATGTCTTCAACTCAAAGTGGTGGCCTGGAGGGTCAAGGCCCTGGGCCTGGGCCAGCTGCAGGATCTCAAGCTGCTTCTTACGGTCCTGAGCGAGTTTCTCAAACCTGATAGGGATGGATGGGCATGTCAGTATTGTAGGGCTCACTTTCTCCTTCCCACCCAATAAGCCCCCTCAAGGCCTTGCACTTACCGTGTAGTCTCGGCCACATTGCCCTGGTGCATGAACTGCTTGGAGAATAGCAGACACTTCTGAAAATAAGGGCCCAGAGTGACTGCAGAGCCCATAGTGGGGCTGTCTCGGTTGGCATTTGAAGCCTGACTTCTGAAAGTTCCAACCTTCTGTAGCCTCACCCCTTCTCCCAACACCTACTGTATCCAAGGCCACTGTTTGCAAGTTCCACACATTGTTCTAAGTTTCTGCTGTTTCCTTTTCTGGGAATAGGCATTTCCCAAAATTCACTTAGCAAACTCCTATTTTTCCTTCAAAACCCAATAGAAACATCACTTCACAAGCACAAAGACACAGTTCAGACATACCCATACAAAAATATACATGTATATTCATCTCCCTTAAAACTTTTCTCCTCTCATCTATATTTTACACATGGTCACACAACCAGTAAGTGGAAGAACTAGAATATGGATCTGGGCCCTATACCTTACCCCAAAGGAGGCTGTGGGCACTGAACAGGGAAGACAGACAAACAGTTCACTGACCTCCTGTTGCTCCAGAAGCATTTTTTGTAGCTGGGCATATACTTCCTCAGCCTTCTGGGAAAGTCGCAGGTCTTCATGGTGAATGAGGATAAAGTCACCCTCCTCATCCGTCAAGGGTGAAGGGACCTGCCCAGGTCACAAGGCCCCTCAGGGGCCCCAAGAGTCAGATTATTCCTCTACTGAGTCTAACAAATGCAGAATCCAAATGAAATGTTTCTCTAGTTTCTACTAACCTCCAGTGATGGGAACTCACTGCCTCCCATTCAATCTCAAGCTGCTGCAATACTCTGCTTTCCACTACCCTTGCCATGCCTCATCACCTCTGACCACAGGCAGCCCATCTAGCCTTCCCTGGTCTCTCTTAGGGCCATTGGGTAGAGCGGCATAAGCAACAAGCTCTTTCCCAGATGTCACCACATCCTATCTGCATCCCATCCCTTCCAAGCAGCTGCTTCATTCACAGCCCTGCCCGTCAAGCCTGCCAATGCCTCCTCTGCCTGAGAAGTCCAGCTGCTTAACCAGGTGAGACTCACCTTCGAGAGGTCCACAGGTCGCCCAGCTCGTACCTGGGTGATCTGAGCTTCAAGGCATTTGGCTACCCGCAGATGGGCTTTGGCTTGCTCTAGGTCCTGGGCACGCTTGGCATGCAGGGCTGCCCGCTGGTATTGCAGTTTCCGTGCCTCTAGCAATGCCAGCTTCTCGCACACTGAAGGGTGAGGGATAATAGTTGGAACCATGCCTGTCCCTTACTACAGCCTTCACCCCTCGATCCCTCTTCTCCCCAACTCACCAGAGGGACTCAGTGATTCCTTAGAACTTGAGGCCTTGGTCTCTGGCAGGGCACGGAATGAAGGGACCATAGGCTGCGCTGGCTTCTTGGCCACTGGGGCCTGGGCTGGGGGTTTATCCTGCAGGTTCCCAGGAAGCTGTCACAGGGAATCTGTTCCCCACCCAGGCTGTCTTCCTAAGGCTGCACTAACTTGCTATGTAACCTGAATTGCATAGCTTCCCTTCATGGGAATCCCAGAGCTGGAAGCAGCCTCAAAACCTCCCCAGTAGGAAACAGCAGGGTAATGTGGACTGAACCAGGGCTCTGGAGTCAGAAAGAGCCTGGTTTGAATCTAGCTCTGTTAACTCCTAGCTGGGTTAAAAGCATACCTACCTTCCCAGGGTTGTTAGTATGAACAACAACAGGTTCTGGGTTTATCCCTCATCTGGGATTTTCCCCCACCATCCCCTGGAAGTCCCAGGTCCTCAGCCAAACCTCATCCTCATCCTCATTTTCCTCTGCTGGGGCTGTATCCTCTGAGGAAGCCAGTTTCTGGGCAGCTGCTAAAGTAGCTGCCACTACATCCTCCTCAGTGCCCACAATAGGCTCCAGGCCAGGAATAGGGGGGAATCCTGTGGAAGAAAAAGACAGCTGGGAGAGGATAGGGGAAGCACAGGCTGCTGTGGGCCTTGGCTGGGTCTTCCTGGCCATTATTGGGATAGGTGGCTTCTACAGAGTAGAGTCAGATACAGGAGAAATCATTTCCTTTTCCCCCTTTCTTTCTCAGAAACCTCCTCAAACAGCCCCTAGGCCAAGCCCCACTCACCTGGAGGAACAGGCAACTCCGCAAAGTCAACTCTCCGTCCTGCCCGGTGTGCTCGAATGGCATCTTGATATTGCTGCAAGGGAAGGAAGGGAGGGACTTACAGTGGGCAGCAGTCTGCAGGCCCCACACAGGGAGAGGAAAACTGAAAGCAGTCCAAGAAGGAAAAAGACCCCAGAGGCAGTCGGAAGTCCAGAAAGAGACGGATAGACGGAGACTCAAAGACCAGGGCTAACTGCAACAACAGAAGGCTGACACAGGGCAGGAGTTGTGCAGCTGTGGGCCCACCTTGGCAATGCGCTCATGCATCCGGGCCTTGCGTTCATCCCCACTGCCCCGGGCCTGAATGCCTGCCTCACGGTACTTGTTCAGTCTCTGCTGCAGGGCATCCAGCACCGTCTGTGGCTCAGCAGGGACCACTTGAACGGATACGGGAGATGGCATCAGTTCTGCTTCCTCTCTCCAGGTCCCCACTCCACAGTCCCACCATCCCATCCTACCTGGGGCTGCTGGAGTGTCAGGGGCCATCACCGGCTGCACTCGCTCCACTGCTGGGAGTACAACTGAGGGTGCTGTGAGGGCCTTGGAAGCCTGTGGGAGGGGCTGCAGGTCTGGGGACCCAAAGTAGAGGTGTAAATGGGGGGTCCCTGGGCAGCCCCAGTCCTGAAATCCCTCCCCAACCTCAGCTTGAGCAGGCCCCACCCCACTGGCCCCATACTGACCCTCAGGTGGTGGGGGTATGGCACTCAGGTCCACGGGCTGCCCCTTCTCCAGGGCCTCCAGGACTGCACCAAATCTCTATAGTAGGAAAAGCAGGTGTGGGCATAAAGCCAGGGAAACTCTGGGCTGAACCCCAACCTCCTGACCCACCCCTCACACCACGGTCACTGTGGCCCTATATGAAACAAGGGCTTGAACACAGATCCTCTGAGTTAGACGTCATACTTTCCCAATCCTCATGAGCTCTCGGGCACGGTCTAGGTCTCCAGCTCGCTTGGCATTCAGAGCAGCCAATTTGTACTCTCTCTGTCGGGCCGACAATAGGGCCTGTGGGTCTGGGTCTGAATCAGGTGGCGCAGAAATGCCAGGACTGCCGAAGAGGCTTGTCTCAGGCTGGCAGGGGTTGTCTATTAAGAAACAAAAAGCCCACAGAGGGCGCATGAGGGTCAAAGAAGGTGCATATCCTGGGTTCCCAGTGCCTACTGCCTACAGGTCTGGCTGGCCTGAGAACCTTTCAGAGAAGGTGCATCTGATGACAATGGGCAGTGGCAGGATGGGGAGGTGGGCCATGGGCTCTGACTGGAAACTAGGACAGGACTTGAAGGTCTCCAATACCTGGCTCCATGGTGCACGGAGCTGGGGCATCTGCCTCAGAGCTCCTGTCAGCTGTTTCCTGAGCAGCCAGCTGTCTCTTGCCCAAAGCCACTGGAGGTGGAATCTCATCCTCACTGATCTTCCTGCCTTTTCTCACAGCAGCCAACTGGGACTCCAGAGTCTGAGACAGAAAACCCAGAAATCCAGCCAGCCATCTTAGCCTGAACCCTGCTTGAAGACAGGCCAAGAATCCTTCACCTCCATAAGGCTGGTGGGGAGGCCTCCCCTCTTGCTGCTTTACCCACTGTCCTCTGCCCCCCTCCACAAAGCCCTGCTCTCTGGCAAGGCCCAACCCACCTTTAGGCCTCGCTCACAGCGCCTGGCTTTGGCTGCTTCACCTGCCTCCTTGGCACTGGCTGCAGCCTCCCGGTAGTTGCGGATCCGATCCTCCAGAAGAGCCTGCAGCCCCCGAGGCCCTTCAGCCTGTAGATACTTCAGTTCAGGGCATGGCCACTCCAGGGCCAGCTAGGCCCTTGCTGCTCCCTCCCTGCAAGGAAGCTGCCCCAGAAAATGGAGCTCTTGGATTCAAGGAGAAGGAAGAGCCTAAAAGCCTCAAGGTACGAGGCAAAGACTCACTGGAGAGGCCAGAGGCCATATCAGAAGCAAACACAGAGGCCTTGGACAATCTGTGGAAGCCAGGAAATGGCTGTAGGGGGTCTGGGAGAACAGAGAGGCCTTTGAGGCTGGCCAGCCACCAAGCAGTTTCTCAGGCTTTGTCTCCGCTTGGGGCAGCTGCTGGAGGGCCCTGGAAAGGGTTATTGCAGCCTTCCTATGCAAGCCATGCTACATGCGTGTTATACACAGATACGGAAGGGCATCAAAGGCACACAAGATCCCTCCAGAACCTACCTGAGCTGCTGGGACTGAAGCTGTTAGTAGAGCTGTCTGCCCTGGAGGTTCAATGTTTTCTGGTCCCTTCTCCTCCTCAGAGCCACCTGGGCTGGCTGTCTTATCATCATCCAGTGGCCCAGACTCCTCATCTGCACCCAGGACCTCCTGCAGCTCAGTCTGGGGAGACACAAGTCTCAGGAGCCTGGGTGTCTCATGGCCATACCCATGAAAGGGCCCTCTCCGTGCAGCAGTGTTTCCCAATATCAGTCACTGTGCCTAAAAGTCCTTTTTACCATTAATATGGCCAAGGAGAGCCTTAAAAACAGTGAACACTCCAAATCTGAAAATCCCCAAATGCACAGTTCAGACCACACACCAAAGGGGATCAGTCTTACAAGGTAGTTAGGAAAATGGGCCCAAGAAGGGCAAGGCACTCACTCAACATGAGAACACATGAGACAAACCCCAGGCCCATTCCACAGGCTTGACCACAGAGCCCTCAGAAGCAAGCCTGGCAGACGCACCAGCAAGTCTGCATCCTCCTCCAGCCCTTCCTCCTCCTCCTCCTCCTCCTCATCCTGCATACAGTCTGCAGCCAACTTCTCGATGTGGGCCATAGGCAGGGGGGCTGAGGGAAGAGAGTCACAGAGGGTCAGGGCAACTCAGAAAAAGTCCATGAGGAGTGTCTTCAATCCACTGTGACAGAATACACACCCAGGTAGAAATCCTCCTTCCCTTCCACAAAGTCCCACCTGGAAAATTCCCGTTCTTCCTTTATGACCCAGCTCAAAAGACCCTCAGCTGGGAAAGCTTCCTGGGTCCTCCAACAAGCAATAAGCTGCTCCCTTCTTGGCATTTTTGTCTTGTAGTTATTCACAGAGATGTCCATCTATTCTCCCAACTACACCTTTCACATATGTAAGATTTTTAACATCCCTTGAAGCTTCACAACAATTATTCAGGATAAATAATACAAACTCCATTTTATAGGAATGAATTGATAATAAAACCAATGTTAATCTTCCTAACAGTGCAATCCTAGTAAGTGGCAGAGTGATGATTCATACCCAGGCTCATCTAACCATCTACTAACTCATTTGACACAATTTTTGTGCATTTATTATGTGCCCAATGCAATCCATGCTGAGCCCCTCCTCTATACTGCACCCTGGCTAGGGCTAAGGCAGAGACCTGAGTCAGTCTGAGAATCAGACTGCTGACTGTCCACAATGAGNGGGGGGGTGGGCAGTGAGAGGAGTGAGCTTCCCTTCACACAGGAGAAGATGGCCTCTTGGTGGGAATGCCGCAGAAGAGCTATCAGAAGGACCAAGAAAACTAACGGGCTCCTACCAGGTGTGAGGAGAGAACCTCTCTACCTGTCTGAGCCCATGTGGTCCCAGCCCAATGACACAAACTCACCCGGCTCCTTGGGTGCTGGCTTCCTGCCTGTGACCCCTGCTTCCCCAGTGAGGGCCAGCAGTTCAGCCTCCAGGTCCCCGTCATCTTCAGTCTCCTCCATCCCCAGCAGCATGTCCTCAGGGCTGAACTCCACAAAGAGCCCCAGCTGAGAGCAGAGAAGGGTTCTTAAGAACCACACAATGAGGCCCAGCCCCAGAGCCTGTCTCAGGCAATCAGTCACTCCTTCACTATGTGTGAGGCCCAATGTGCAGATAGGGAAACTGAGGCCTGAAACATTAGCCTTTGGGAAAATTATCTTCCTGGTGACTATAAAGAACCCAGTAAGACTACACTGCCATTATTATTACTCACAGCATAACAGCACTAGCTGCCAGGCATTGTACTTAGCACTCTACATGATTATTTAAGTCTCACAATCCTGAGTAGTAGGTCCTGTTTTAATTGCGGTAAAACATAATGCAACATAAAAATTATCGCCATAACCAAAATTTTTTTTAAAGTAAGCTTTACACCCAACATGGGGCTTGAACTCAGGATCCCGAGATCAAGAGCTACCTGCTCCACTGACCAGCCAGGCACCCCTCATCTTAACCATTTTCAAGTGTGCAAGTGAGTGGCATTAAGCCCATTCACAGTGTTGTGCTACCATCACCATCATCCATCCACAGAACTCTTTCCATCTTATTAAACAACTCCCCTTTTCCCCCTCCCCCTGTCCCTCACCATTCTACTTTCTGTCTCTATGAATTTGTCTACTCTAGGAAAAGGTAGTCCTATTTTTATCTCCATGTTCAGATGAAACTGAGACAGCCTTGTAAGTGGCAGACCTAGAATTTAAAAATAAAGCTCTTGTGACTTGAGTCTATGCTCTTTATCCCACAACCTCCCTTACTCGCCTCTGTTAAGACAATAAAAACGAACTAAGAAGTTTCAGGACTTGGACCCAGAAGAAATAAAGGGAGCAGAAAATAGACTTCTCAGTCTCCCACCTGGGTCACAGCCCTGTGTCCCTAAGCAGCGCAGCTCTCCCAGTGGCACAGTCCTCAAGCCCCGGTATCCTTGGCTAGCAAGCAAAATCATGGCGCTAAATGAGAAACCCATAACAGTGCTGACACCCCCATCAGAACACCCTAAATTTGGTGGTTCCTGAACCCTCCAGATCACTCATATGGAGACAGCCATGGCAGGATGCCTGGGTTGAAACACAGCAGAGTTCAGGCTTCATCTCCCACAGGTGGGTGGCAGGGCCTCGTCACAGGGTCTCTGCCAACTCCAGGAAGAACTGCTCAAAGTCTCTGCACTAAAGGGGAAGCCAAACAGGTGAGCCAGTTTGCCCAAGCTGTCTAGAGACCCTCCACCTCAGGCAGAGGAGTGAGGAGGCTGTGTCCATACCTGCTTTGCAGCTGCCACACCCTGGCCACTGGCCTGAGGGCCTTTCCGAGCTCGTGGCCCCGGCATCTTGACAGCCTAGATACCTGTCTGGTGGGGAGAGGAAGACACTCAGACCAAAGCACCCCATAAGCCCCACCTCCAATAACGCAACCTGTTCGTAAGGTGTGGTTAATAAACTCCCAGAGAAAAAAGGCAATGTTTAACACCAAAGGATGAAATATTAATGCTGGAATCATAGCAATGAAGCAAGCAACATGGGAGACAGAAGAGATAGGACCCACCTGTTAATGGGTTTATGTGGGGAGTGTGGACTCAGTAAAACTTACTCAACTGATTCACCAATCTGGATTAAACCAGAGAGGTAGAGTGAGAGGGAAAGCAGATTCAGGGACAGGGCTGGTACAAGCTGGGTAGGATCCAGAAAGTCTCTAAAGCTGTGCCAAACATGGTAGCCGTATATGACTTTTAACTTTATATTAAATACAATTTAAAGTCCAGTTCTTCAGCTACTAGCTACCACTGGCCAGCACCAACACTGAATATTTTCATCACCACACAAAGTTCCAGGCGACATTCTGCTCTAGAGAAATCTGACTCAGCATTCTGATTCAGAGATCTCACAACCTTTCACAGGAGTATGTGAAAGAATCTTGCTGGACACTGGGAGAGCAGGAATGAATCACGGTGGGGACGGCCTCTTCAGTGGACAAAAACCACACAGGGCTTCTCCAGGGACCCTGAATCCCCAGAAGTGGCCACTTACCCAGCACAAACAGAAAAGGCATCTTGGAGAAAGTGATGTTTGTGCTGAGTCATGAAAAAGTAGGAGGTGGGCAAGGGATATGGGATTCCAAACAGAGCGAACAACCTGACAGTGGTTCCAAGGTGAGAAAGAAACAGTTTGGCCTGCACAAGAAAGCTAAAGACCTACTGGGGCATAAAGTGTGTGCCAAGAAAGGGTATAAGCGAAGCTGAAAATCTGTACAAGGAGCAAAACAGAAAAACCTTTAAGCCTAAAGGACGTTCAGCATTATCCTGGTGGCAGCGGAGGTGAAGGGACCAGGTCAGCGATTTAGAAACCTCCCTCTGGCTACAGAGGGGAAGAGGTAGGAGGGAGAATGGAGGCTGGAAGCCTTCTCGGTACGGAGCATCTCGCAACGGTCCCAGCAAAAGAGGTGAGCAAAGGGAGCACGGGAGGCAGAGAAGCGGATGGATTCCACAGTCAGAGAGTAAAATTAACGGGGCTCCGACGTTAACTGGATGTGGGCACACGGGATGGGGGCCCTCAGGGTGAGTCCAGGCGTCAGAGTTCACTAACTTAGGTGAATGGCGGGCGGTCACCTGAGCGGAGGGCACGGAGTGAGCGGACTCGGAGAAGAGACCAAGTCAGTCAGACATGCCGAGTCTGCGGCTCCGGGGCATCGGGTGGGGCCGTCGATGCTGGGCCCGGGCTCGGGAGAGAAGCAGATAGCGGAAGGCGCAGGGGAGACGAAGCCGAGGGACCCTACTCCGACGCGGCAGGATGCGCAGCCCTGCCCTGCCCCAGCGCCTCCATCTCCCCCGCCGCCCGGTATCTCCCCTCGCCGAGGGGCAGGTACACTGCATACCTCGCGGCGGATCCAAAACCTGCCCGGGCCTTATCCACCCGGCACCGCCCAGGGCTCCCGCGGCCCCCGGGCGGCCGCGGCGGCAGTGGCTGCTGCCGTGACAGGAA
>NW_027532591.1:4657839-4662284 GCF_008692635.1 Crocuta crocuta
CCTCACACGTGACTCCGTGGCCCGTAAGGCGCGCATTACGCATGCGCAACACGAGGTGGGCGTGACGAAGCAACAGGTGACTCCAAGGGCGAGGTTTTTCAGCGCGCAGGCGCCTTCGGGCAGGTAGTGGGAGGATCGCGGTCGTTGGTAGGTTTGGGGTTGTGCTGCTGCTTGCGCAAATCAAGTAGGGTCGCCCCCTGTCGTCGCATTTACAAGTTCTCGGCTATGCTTCCCCCGCTACTCGCAGTGTGAAGCCCCTGGGCGCACCCTCGCCAGACCTATATCGCCTCACTCCCTCGCCCCGCCCCAGTCTGAGTGGGGGCGGGGCTTGCCACCTTCGTCGGTGTTGTCTTTGTAATTGAGTCTCTTCGAGAAATGGAAATAGGGTTCACCATTTGTTTAACCGTTCAGCACCTGAATGTACATTTTCCAGTCGGAAGGTGGGTTGAACACCTAAAACAGGCAGCGTTCATTGCATCTTTTCATTAAGTCCTTCAGACAGTTTAAAACCAAGATAACTCCTATAACCAGCAGGGCGATGAAATGGCGGGTGGATGGGGCGTAAAAGAATCTTCATCTTAAAACCTTGCGATGCGCTTCTGCCTAAATCCTATACTTTTAAACTGTTACTCTTTTGCGGTTTCTAGTTAGCTGTTTCAAAAATCTTCCAGTTTTCTCGGACAAAGGGGCTTTTCCATCTCTTTACTGCTTTTGGGTGATTTTCCAGAGACCACCTTTACCATTTTAAAATTGAAGTTTCAAAAATAAAATTAAAAGTTGAAGTTTTACTCTCTCTCATATTTCTTCTCACTAAAAGTTTTAAAACGAAATATTTAATATGTACACAGATCTACAATATTTGAATGCAAAAGCATAAAGTTCTCCCAAGTTCTCTCCAGTGATAGGTACTCAATACATAGTTCCTATTTTTTGTGTAAATTGACATAAATACGTGGGTGCCTACCACAATTTAAGGGGAAAAAAAGCACAATACAATTGAAAGCACCTGTACATCTCTCATGTTGCGACCCTTCCCCAAAGAGATACCTACTCTCCTGAATTTGGTACTTATTGTTTCTACTAGGTACACATCCTCAAGCCATCCATAGTATTTTTTTCCGCAAGCTTTAACACTGTTATCATTAGTACCGCTACATATATTCTTCAACCTCTTTCCTACTCAATTCTATCAGTTTCAGCCACATCAATACTTCTCTATATAGTTTTTTAACTTCTCTATATACTTCACAGTATGAAAACAATTTACCAATGGCTTTCCATTACAGTGCAATGAATATTTTTTTTTTATGGTTATTTATTTTTGAGAGGCAGAGAGTGAGAGGCAGGGGCAGAGAGACACAGAATCTGAGCCGGTCACAGGCCTGGAACCCACAAACTGCAAGATCATGACCTGAGTCAGTCTGACGCGCTTAACCGACTGAGCGACCCAGGCGCCCCTGCTACAAACATTCTTGTACACAACTCCTGAGGTACACATGTTTCTTTAGGGTACAGGCCTAGGAGTGGGATTGCTGGCTCATAGGATTTCTGCATTTTCCAGATTAAGTATTACCAAATTATCTCCAAGGTAGTTTCAATCTATATTACCATCAGAGGGGCATTTGGGTTCCAGTTGTTGCCTATTGTCCTGGAAAGCTTTTCAAACACATGTGAAAGTGTTTTGGCTTGCAAGCCTCATTTACTATGTTGCCATTTTGTTGGTCATTCAGGTTTCTTTGTAGATGACTCATTTTTCCTTTTTACTATGTAATCCTTCATTTTGATACTGATCCTCCATTATATGCAGTTATAAATATATGTGCATATATATATTTTCTGAATTATGAGATTTATAGATATTGTATTTCACTAATATTTCATCATAATTCTAAGAACAAGGGCATTCTCCTACATAACCACACTATTTGCCACTCACAAAGTTTAACATTTACATAATACTTACATATAGTCCATAATTATGTTAATTATATCTCTTAAATCTAGACTCAGTCAAGTTTCACACAGTGCATTTAGCTATGTCTCATTTCCCTATTCTATGGTTTTTTGGTCTTGGGATATTGCTCTTTTTGAAGAGGAACAGTTGCTTTGCATAATATTTTCGCCTCGATTTTGATTTATCTGATAATTTTCTCATCAGTAGATTTGGGTCAAACCTTCCTGGCATGATTATTACATCATAGGGAGGCTTTAGATGTCTGTTTCATTGTTGGTTGGAAATATGAGAATTGCAAAGTTACACAAAAAATCCTGCCAAGACTTTGACTGAAATAGATTTGTATTTAGAGATTAATTACATCTCTTTATTACATATACTTCTTGATACCTTGTATTTTCTGTGCCTTCTATGTTTTTTATTTAAAGATTTGTTTTTATGATAAATAAATTTTAAAGATCATATTTTCTAGCTATTTGTTGGTAGGGATTGTCACTGATACTATTTCTAGCAGTAAAGTTTGTTGTATCACATTGTTCAAAAGTTACAGTAAGTCTTCCTCTAACCCTGACTGTAGCCATCTAGTTCTTTCTCAGAGGGAACCAATGTAACCAATTTCTTACATATTCTCCCCCAACTATTTTAAACAGATACATATTTTGTATATACATATTTATACATAATTATGTGTGTATACCATGTTGCCATTAGGTAAATGGCAGGGCCACTAACGAATAATCACAAAGAGGGCTTATAGTAGGAAGGATGGTTTGGTTTTATAATCTGATGTTTGTAATGACTACAAACTTCTCAAAAACTCTAGAAAAAGTAAGTTATTTAATGTAAAATTCCAAAATACATGACAGCCATTTCCATTCAGGATACTTTGCTACAATTCGATGTGCTTAGAAAAAGGAAATCAAGCTTTTTGCAAACAGCTGATCACAGTCTTTTCTTGTAGAGCCCTTCACTCCTTTAGTGCGTATAGTACATCATCCTGGCTGACATTGAGCCGCACACGAAGGAGCAGGTCATTCCTGCTGGACTCCACAAGGAGGAGGCGACAAGAGCCCAGATGAGAGCACACTGCCATTGTCTCTGACATGGTAGGGTACGGGAGTCCCTCCATTCTGCACAGTGCCACGTGTTGAGTATACACCTAGAAACAAGAAGCAAATCTGAGGTCAGATACCAGAAAGCTTAAGAGGAAAGGTAGTCCTGATTCTGTACCTGATCACTTATTTCTTCTTTTAGGAAAGTGAGATACTTCTTGTCCAGGATACTCAGTACCCTGAAGGCATCAAGAGGTGCCCCAACGGGGCACAAATTTAGGGGCAAAATGCTATTCTGGCTTTGGAATCAGAGAAGGTCTGAATCTTGGTTCTACCAGTCACCTAAATATGCAACCCTGGGCAAGTGATTTCACTTTTGGAGCTTCAGTTTTATCTGTTAAATATACTGCCGCATCCTTCACGTGTTAACGGATATAAAATATCTAGTAATCGTCACTCATACAAACAATCCTAGTCTCCAGAGAGAACTGAGAGTTCGAATTGAGATTTTCATCATTCAGGTTAAATTTTGTTACAAGGGCATTTTCCTTAGCAGATAATAGCGCACAGGTGCTAAAGCATGACCTCTGAAAAGCAGAAAGGCCCAGGAAGAATTCTGCACAATAAAGAGAGGCAGGAAGATAATGGGAAACATAGATTCCTAAAGTGTCCCAGTGGGCCAGGCAAGCCTGAAGCACTCCTGGTCACTCTCTATTCTATTTATAAATCACCCAACCCCCACTCCCGCCCAGGCTGGGAGCTTCTCAGGAGCAGGGATATTGACCAATTCAGCTCAGGGTTCCTGGATCACATCACAGTACTGACATACTGCAGATGTTCAGGAAATGTTTACAAACTAAAATGAAAGCCGCTCTCTCTGGAAGAGCTGTCTCAGGCTCTAGAAGAACAATAATGGGCAAACATAACCAACACCTAAATGTTTAAAACAGAATTTAAAGTGTTCGCTTCGGCAGCACATATACTAAAACAGAATTTAAAGAAGAAAATGTGAAAGGAAGTAAAGAAATAGCTGGAAGGAAAATGTTTTCCTGACCTCTTCATTTGTATGTATGTCTAAAATATAGTGACACACACACACTCCCAGGTACACACTCAAACACCTTCAATAATATTTTAAGGCAGCCCATTACCTATGGACACTAGTTTTCAACAGACTTCTAAGGCACACGCCCTAGTGAGTCCTTTTACTTGATATAATTGGAACTATGCTCAAAGAATGTTCGGACTGATATTTCTAATTTGTTTTTAAAATGGGTCATTCTGGGGCATCTGGGTGGCTCACTCGGTTAAGTGTCAGACTTTTGATTTGGCTCAGGTCATGATCTCATGGTTCATGAGATCGAGCACTGCATATGGCTCTGGAAAATGGGATTTTCCATTAAATTAAGATTCTCTCTCTCCCTCTCTTTGCCGCCCTC
>NW_027532591.1:4662342-4669303 GCF_008692635.1 Crocuta crocuta
CCCTCCACCCCCCCCACCCCCCACCTCTCATGTTCCCTGGCCCTCTCGCCCTCTCTTGCACACAAAATAGATAAA
Source organism: Crocuta crocuta (assembly GCF_008692635.1). Classification (NCBI taxonomy): domain Eukaryota; kingdom Metazoa; phylum Chordata; class Mammalia; order Carnivora; family Hyaenidae; genus Crocuta; species Crocuta crocuta. The sequence goes on from NW_027532591.1 coordinate 4,662,418, forward strand.
AATTTTAAAAAAACGTAAAATAAAATAGGTCATTCTTTTTTTTAAATTATTTTTTAATGTTTATTTTACTTTTGTGAGAGACAGAGCATGAGCAGGGGAGGGGCAGAGAGAGGAGACACATCAGAAGCAGGCTCCAGACTCTGAGCTGTCAACACAGAGCCCAACACAGGGCTTGAACTCACAAACCGTGAGATCATGACCTGAGCCGAAGTCGGACGCTCAACCAACTGAGCCACCCAGAAGCCCCTAAAATGGGTCATTCTGAGAGCCTTATCCCCACTACACCATAAGCTTTGTTAAGGCAATAACTCTTGTTCCTACTCATCTTTGAATCTCTTAGTCCTAGAACAGTATTTGGCACATAGTACTCCTTCAATCTAATATACAGAAACCAGTTGCTAAATGTCTCTTCTCATACAACTAAATAAAAATATCATATAACAATAGGTGTTGGTCTGATATTCCATAACATACTGGGTTGGCACAAATAAAGACTATTACACAGTGATCAAAATTCCCACCTCTTTAAGAACCACCAAGACCAAAATCTAGAAGGATTTGAAAAAAAAAAAAAAGATCAATTACCTGTTGAAATGTTGCTTCTTCCAGTCCTGAACGGCGGAACTCAGCAAGTATGGCTCTCAGGAAACTCTGTTCCAGAACAGAGGAATTTCTTAAAGAAAATGAGATGTGAATTGTCATAAGTGGCTATACCACCGGCCCAGAGAAAAGTCAAATATTATCTGGAAATACATCAGCACGCTCATTTCATGAACAGAGTGTATCATTCAGTGTGAGGAATAGCTGCTTCCTTCTTGTTCCAATAGCACTTTACTTCACTAAGTGGTCACGATTCTCCTACTGTACTAAGTTTGCATTTCTTTTTTTTTTTTTTCTAAGTTTTCTTTATGTAACCTCTATACCACATGTGGGGCTTGAACTCACAACCTTGAGATCAAGAGTCGTACACTCTTCCAACTGAGTCAGCCAGGTGCGCCAGATTTGCATCTCTATCTCTCTGTAGACTATGCCCCTTAAGAAAAGGACAGTGTCTGGGACGCCTGGGTGGCTCAGTCGATTGAAAGTCTGACTCTTGATCTCAGCTCAGGTCTTGATCTCAGGATCATGAGTTCAAGCTCCACGTTGGGCCCAGCACTGGGTGCAAAGCCTACTTAAATAAAAGAAAGAAAGAAGGGAGGGAGAGAAAAGGACAGTGTCTTCCGTAAATGCAGTTCTGAATGAGTAAAACCTTCCCAGAATGTGGACCTCTCCAGGCGTTTCCCAAGGAAGGATCAGGGTCAGGAAGCAAAAGAATCTTACTTTCTAAAAAACTGAATACATTCTGACATATAATATTATGTACTTTTAAGGTTTACAATGTGTTACTCTGTTGTAATAATCGCCTTTGCACTATACTTACCAAATTACATAATCATAGTACAATATTGTTATCCACATCCATTAGAAACAACTTACTTGATGGCAGTTATATATGAGGACGAAAACATCTCATCTACTGCTTGCAGCAAGTGGGCTACAGTGACCAGGCCAGGGGAGTCGGGCTTCTGGCAGGAGAACTCACAGATCTCCGTGGCACGCCTACAAATGTCCAGGCAGCGCCGTGCATCTCCAGAAAGGGCTGCTACCTACAAGAGGGAATACTTTACTCCTTGAGGTCCCTTTACCATCCTAGCCCAGGAGAAAAGCCAACAGTGCTCAGCTATAAAGGAAAAGCAGGGTTGGGAATGGGCTTAGGCCTGAAGTTATGTACTTCGACCCAGTGGCAACCTGGAGGAAGCCCGGGTATAAAATACTACACTGTCCCTGGAACTCTTCCTTAAGTCCATACCTTTATCTTGGGTTTACAGATAAATCCATAATGGAAAGGGCAGGGATTCTCAGATTTATTTAAAATTCAGGATATGGGGGCACCCGGGTGGCTCAGTCAGTTGAGCGTCCAACTTCAGCTCAGGTCATGATCTCCCTGTTGTGAGTTCCTGCCCTATGTTAGGACTCTATCTCCTCTTTCTGCCCCTTACCCACTCATGTGGCACATATGCACACACTCTTTCTCGCTCTCAAAAAAATTAATTAAAACTTAAAAAAAAAAAAGGAGGGAAAGGACCACAAAGCTGGAGGACACAGAGGATTCTGTGGTTAAATGAATTAGGCCAACCCACAATGCCAACAACTCCACTGTTGCTCCTTTCTTTCCATGTGCAGATTTCCTTCACAGGGAATCCTGTACTCTCTCCCAAGCGGACTCAGAAAGCCACTTGCCCTTTAAATTTCACAGAGGGAATTCCTAGACTCTGCAGTCTGCAAGATCTCTCAGTATTCCAGTAGTGGCCAGCAATCCCCACCATTTGCCCAACAACCATCACAAGGAACCACGTCCTGTCTGACAACATCCTGAAATGTTTACTTTCTTCAAAATTCTATGTTAAGTTTAAAAGACCAAATTGTAGGGGCGTCTGGGTGGCTTAGTCGGTTAAGCGTCCGACTTTCGCTCAGGTCATGATCTTGCGGTTCGTGGGTTCGAGCCCCGTGTCGGGCTCTGTGCTGACTGCTAGTTCAGAGCCTGGAGCCTGTTTCAGAGTCTGTGACTCCCTCTCTCTCTGACCCTCCCCTGCTCACGCTGTCTCTCTCTTTCTCCTAGAAATAAGTAAAAATATTTAAAAAGACCAAATTGTATAGGCATATATATACACAACACACCAAGATTAAAAGTAGTCATCTGAGGGAAGTGAGATTATAGGAGTCTTTAAATGTTTGTATATATTAGTTTCCAGAATACGTATTTAAGACATTCTAGATAAAGGTCACTTTTTTAGTAACCCAAGACAAGAACATGAGTATCAGTTTAGACTCTTCCCTTCTCTAATTTTCCATATGCAGTTGGTAAAGATGTCCCATGGATGTTTCCACCTATCACTTCTTCCCTCCAGTCATCATTACCACTGCCTTGTGAGGCAGCGCCATGCAGTGGCTAGTAACACGGACTCAAGAGCTACCTCAAAGAACAAAGTGAACAGGTGATCCTGGGAAGCAAGAAAACACCCAAAACAGTTCTTGCCCTGGGGGTATCCACAAACTTTGGTGACCATAAATCCCCTTTTTGACTGCTGCTGGGGTGCAGGAGACAAAAGAAAAGCTGGGGCCCACCCAACATGGAAGCTAACAGGAGACCCTGTATAAACTTGGGCTCTGACCTCCAATACAACCTCAGTATGAGGGTAAATGAAAGACCCATCATGCAGAAGGGATGGCAAGAAAAACAGCCTATTTAGATCTTAGTGCTAGGTAGGTGTAAAAAGCAATCTGCAGCTACAAGCCTTCACGTGGATTTGTAGCCCAAATTTCTGTTGTGTCTCCTAAAAACCCCAAGTAGAGAATTTTGTTTAAAAATGGTCCCAGTTGATAGTGGCCCTTGGTAACTGACAGAAGCAAAAAACAAATCTTAAATGAACTAATTTCAATATAGTCCTTAATTCTTGGAGAAGCCCTAGGGAACATGAGCATGCAATAAAAAAAATTCAAGACAAGAGAAACAAGGAAACAAGGCCACATATGCACAAGAAACAGTAATCAATAGAATTAGATCCACAAAGACTCGGATAAGATCCAGAACATAAGATACGTGTTTCTTCCTATGTAAAGAAATGGAAGAGAGGTTTGAAATGACAGGCAAGAGTTTTTGAGTAAGAACAGCATCTAAATTCGATGCCTTCTGAAACCAAGAACCCTAAAAAGGAAGGGAAGCAACAGGAGAGGAGTAGAGAATATAATCCTGTAAGTCTGCAGTGTAGTGGTTGACTCCGCAGACTGGAGAAAGCCAATTCCTTAGCATTCTTAAGGAATCCAAGAACAAATCTAAGTTACACTAAATATCTTCAAAATGCTCAGACAATAGTGATACTGGAACTGGAAGTAAAGGGAGATGTTTGGCTAAAATGAGGAGGACTGGTTCAAAGTTAAGAAACTGTGATGCCCTAGATCAGGAGGCAGCAAACTACAGCCTATCACACATTTTTGTACATTTAAAAAGTTTTATTGGAACACAACTGTGTGCACTCATTTAATATATTGTGCGTGGCTGCTTTCAAGATGCAAGGGCAGAGTTGCAGAGTGGTGACAGAGACCATTATAAACAAAGCCTAAAACAGTTCCTTCCTGGCCTTTCACAGAAAAACTTTGCTGACCCTTGCCTGAGATCCCTCCTCCATTTCATGTTGTTGGGTAAACATTAGGGCCACTGAGGAAGGTTTAGGGCTCTGTGGGAAAATTTTGTGCCTTGGTAATTGGTAGTTTCCATAAAACTCTTTGCAGGAGATGATCCCTCTTTTGCCATGGCATGAGTTCAGAGATTTATTCTCAAATAAAGATAAACAAAAGTCTCTGAACCAGGGAACACTAGGCATTATTTCAGGGGAGGGGATGTCCCTCACTAGATATAAATGGTTACTATTTCCATGCTGGATTTGAAGACCTCCACCCTCGAGGACTCTAGCCTACCTCCCCCACCCCCAGAGTACTGTCCTCCAGTCAGGACACGGGGCACCTCCTCTGGGAAGTCTGCCTAGCCTAATGGGAAAGAAACAGAGATACTGAAATTGGCCCAATCAGATTACCCCACAGTGAAGTTCCCGGTGAACAAGCCCCACTCATGTGCTCAGTGCTCCCAAAAAACTTTTTAATCTTTACTCATACACCCGAGTGGACAACCATGACATCTGAGGAAGATCTCCAACCATGCGGGACAGAGACCAAATTCAACAGACAAAAGCATCTGGGAGGAAATGAAAGAAGACAACCTCAAATAAACAGAACAGCACGAAAAAGGATCCTTCAGAGAGAGAGAAAAAAGTAACTTTTAGAAACTGCCTGATAGCAGAAGTGAAAAACTACCCAACAGAAAGGTTAGATGGTAACTTTCAGGATCTCGCTCCTAGAAAGCAAAGCTTAGAGACAAGCACAGCATCTGGCTTGCCTCTGACCCCAGCACCCAGCTCTGAGCCGATGTTACATGTGCTGCTGCTACAGGCATTCAGAATTCAGATCATTTCAACCAAGAAGAACCAGAAAAAAAGTTTATATGACTCGTGAGTGCTGAACTACTGTGGATGTGTGATTCGTTGCACTGTGCGTGAAGCAGACCTTTAACCTACTTTACTCCTCGGCAGCCTTGGAGACATCTTGGGTGACACTCTCCCAGTGAGCTTGGAGGATGTAGGGGTCCAGTGCCTCAACACCTGACTTGCAGTGCGCACCTTGCTGGGCACATTACAGACATGATCTCATTTAATTCCCAAAACAATCCTATGAGGTAGCTATTATTATTTCCATTTTTTCAAAGAAAACTAAGGCTCAAGAAGCTTTTAAGTAACTTTCATATAACCTTCCAATGCCTATTAAGTATTAGAACCAGAATTCAAACCAGGCTTGCTAGTGGACTGCCTATATGACCTTTTTCATTATACAAAGCTGCCTGTTCCCTAAATCAATTGATCTTCATTTATATAATGAAGCCCACCATTTGTATATAAGCCCACCACACACAGCATGCTAATTAATTATACAATAAACAGGTTACGGAATTTTTCTCAATTTTGTTTATACTTTTTGGTGTTTACTTTTACAGGACTTTCTAAATATCTCTTCATGTCCAGAGCACCCGACACGAAGCAGGTGCTCAGCAAAGATGTGCCACCAGGTTTGCAGGTACAAGTAGGAGCACCCTGAAGGTGACTTACCTTCCTAGCTACTAGCTGGATGGCATCGTCCTCAAAGGCCTTTATATGTTTGAGTCGGGATATTAGGATCTGCTGCAGCTGGCTGTGAGTATAGGGCTGGAAGGACATCCTGGTAAGACCCTGGGGAAGACAAGATAACAGAGGAACGAGTTCATTAATTGCCCACTCTCTGACAGTCCTGCTGGACAGCCACCCTTAAGTCCCCAAAATGGTTTCCAAGTCCCATAGAACAGGTCACACATTTCATCCTGGGACTGCCACAGATTCCAGCTCCTCTCACTGCTGACAATGGCCAGTGCTGTCCTGTAGGGCAGCAGTAGTTCTCAAGTATTTTTTCATTTTGTTTAAAAGAACTTTTATTCTACAGGAATCATGTATGTATGTATGTATGTATGTATGTATGTATGTATTTATTTTAAGTTTATTTGAGAGAGACAGAGACACCATGTGTGTAGCAGGGGCAGAGAGAGACTGAAAGAGACAATCCTAAGCAAACTCTGCACTGCCAGCACAGAGCCTGATGCGGGGCTCAAACTCATGAAACCATGACATCATGACCTGAGCCAACACCAAGAGTCAGACACGTAACTGACTGAGCCACCCAGGCACCCTCTACCAGCATCATTTAGAAGTGGATGAAGGAAACGGTGCTCTAATTCAAGTGGCTGGGAGTATCTTAGGCTCACAATAATAACAGGCACAGCTCCTGGCTTCACTCATCACGTTTGTGAATGAGGTCGATGAGGGCAGAGGGCATAGCCTCGTTCACTGCTATGCTCCATGCTTGAACACTGCCTGGCAGGGGAGAGTGCTGCAATGTGTATATATAGTTTTTATTTTAGAGAGAGAGAGAGAGAGCACACGAGTGGGAGAGGGGCAGAGAGAGGGAGAGAGAGAGAGAAAGAGAAAGAGAGAATCTCAAGTAGGCTCCATGCTCAGCATGGAGCCTGACGTGGGGCTCAACCCCACAAACCTGGGATCATGACCTGAGCCAAAATCAAGAGCTGGATGCTCAACCAGCTGAGCCACCCAGGCACCCTGAGTGCTTCAATATTTAAAAAAAAAAAAAAAATTTTTTTTAATGTTTTTTACTTATTTCTGAGAGAGAGAGAGAAAGCACAAACAGGGGAGGG
>NW_027532591.1:4672154-4707603 GCF_008692635.1 Crocuta crocuta
GAGAGAGAGAAAGAGAAAGAGAGAATCTCAAGCAGGCTCCATGCTCAGCATGGAGCCTGACGTGGGGCTCAACCCCACAAACCTGGGATCATGACCTGAGCCAAAATCAAGAGCTGGATGCTCAACCAGCTGAGCCACCCAGGCACCCTGAGTGCTTCAATATTTAAAAAAAAAAAAAAAAATTTTTTTAATGTTTTTTACTTATTTCTGAGAGAGAGAGAGACAGCACAAACAGGGGAGGGTGAGAAAGAGGGAGACACAGAATCTGAAACAGGCTCCAGGCTCTGAGCTAGTTGTCAGCACAGAGTCCGATGTGGGCTCGAACCCATGAACTGCGAGATCATGACCTGAGCCAGATGCTTAACCGACCGAGCCACTCAGGCGCCCCTCAATATTTTTAATAAATTATTAGACCTTTAGGGCTCTGTGCAGTTTAAGAGTACCCAGGTAGCAAAATACCAAGAAGATGGGGTTTGTGGAAAATCATGCAATGGTGACATATTTAATTTAAATGTAAGAATTTCAGAAATCACATTTTGCACTTTTCCCCATTTATTTTAGTTCCCCCCTGTATTCATTTTCTAGAACTCGGCTTATGGATCTGTAAGAACAGCTTGAGAACAGCCTCAGGACCTACCAGTCGGCTTGATACCCGATTCATCATGATACGCTCTGGCAGATCCATCGTGTTGGCAATGGTCAGGACCACAAGCTGGGCCTCCTTGTGAGTGGGCCAGTCAAAGAGATTGTACATTATGTCTTGTTTTTGAGTCCACAGAAGGTCGAGCTGCCAGGAAATGGAGAGAGATGCAGGGTCAAGCATAGATGCTGAGCCAGGGCCCACAGTGAAGGTCTGTTACCCTTGCTTTAGCTGCATGTGCTGCTTTTTTTAATGTTTTATTTATTTATGAGAGAAAGACAGAGAGAGACAGTGGGAGCAGGGAAGGGTCAGAGAGAGAAGGAGACACAGAATCAGAAGCAGTCTCCAGGCTCTGAGCTGGCAGTGAGCACAGAGCCTGACTCAGGGCTCAAACGCACGAACCGTGAGTTCATGACCTGAGCCGAAGTCGGACGCTTAACCAACGAGCCACCCAGGCGCCACTAGCTGCATGTGCTTCTAAGCTCACACCAGGAAAGCAGCAAGGATGTCCATGGATACATGCCTCTCACCACCAAAGAACAGGCTCAGATGAATGAAGGATGAAAGAAGGGAGGCAGGACTCCCCCCGCAACCCAGCATTTCCTCCTGGAACACCACAGTCAAGCACCGTGGCGCTTCTCCAGTGCTCCCGTGGGGACCTCCGTACCTCATCCACGAGCAGCACGGTGGTTTCCTGAGAGGACCTCCGGGTGAGGAATCGCTTTGCCAGCAGTTCTGCCGCATGGTTAGCTGTTGCCTTTTGGCCTGTCAGCTTCTGTAATGGGGGAAAAAGTAGGTGTGGTAAATTATAAGGATTTTACTTCCCTGAGCTTGATGTGAAATCTGCAGTAGAGTCTGGAAGCAATTTCATCTGAGGACTTAAGTATCCTAAACGCTGCCTTCCAGTCTCGTCTCAACCTTAACCTGGAGGGATGTGAAGGTACCAAAAGAGATGACAAATCTGTGTTTGAAATGTAAATGAGCCACAGACTGGTCCCAGAGCTCTTTAAAATCATTACTGCATGACTATTTATACCTGGACATTTTCTTGTTCAAAGAAAACAGCTAATCACTATGAGAGTGAGGTTCTACCTCCAGCTACCTCTAATCCCTTTTCCAGTTTGCTACAGTACCTCCTGGATGCAAACCGTTTTTGCCATATTAATAAGTCCTAGCTTGCAGTAATGTCCAGCCTCTAGACTTTAAGGTCCCTGAGGTCCTTGCCTTCTTTGCCTGTGCTACCTCACACAAAGGACAATGCCTGGCACATCATAAACATATAAGCAAGCACAAAATTAAGTAACACTTTTCTTTTTCATGTGCCGCTAAGAAACTGTAGTTTCCAAAAAGCCCAAACAACTTTACTCACCTGCAAGATTTGCACATAGACTTGGTGGGGTTCTGTCAGCTTCATGCCATTGACCTCGATGTATTGAAAGGGAGGAACGTCATTTTCTTGGGCTGCCTGCTGTAGGCAGCGTATCACCTCGTGCACAGTGGCAGTCTTCCCTGTCCCAGGGACCCCGGAGATGTACATGCACCTATGGCAAGAAAGGAAGATGTGTGGGCTAAGTCTGTGCCAGCTGCCTTACACTATTGCCAGTTAGAGATGTGAGGATATGTGCTGAAGGAAGGAGCCAGACACCCGAAATGTGGAGGTGGAGGCAGTAAGGGTCATCTTTGCAAGCTAGTCAGAGCAGGAGCTGGTTCTATAGAATCATTCATTCTACAAGCAATGCTGTATTTTCATTTTTTCTGAAAGACAGAATTTCTATTCCTATCGAATTATTTGGACAACAAAAACTGCTTCAGAAGCCTTAGGTTTGAGCAATGATTTTGCCTGTTCTCTTGACACTAGGGAGAGACCATGTGGCTGACTGTGACAGCTAAAGTGGTAGATGCCAGTAGGGCCTTCCCCCCACCGTCTTGTCTGCCTCAGCAGGACTCACCCTCCCGTACGGTCAAGGAGTTTACTTTCCACAAAGTTGTAGATGTTTTGGAATTCCTGTTCCCGACAGGGAAGAGACTCAGGTACAGCAGAAACATGCAGCCTACAATTGGTGATAAATAAAGGAGGACTTCAGAAACATGTCACCATTTACTCAGTAACAAATGGGAAAGGATTATCTATAGTTTCCACATGAAACCCCAACCACAAATCCATAGGAATGCCTTCATTCTCAAATCTCTTCATTTGGCCTCATAATCCCTTTCTCCACCCAAATTTCCTAATTCTTTGTAGGTTTTCATCATGGATACATATCACTTGGTGAGCTTTCCTCAAATCATAGGGATGGACCTCATCCCACAAGAGATTCTGATTTACTTGTTTTCTGATGATCTAGGCTTACGTATTTTGAAAAGGTCCCCGCATAGTTCTAAAGGGTACCAAAACTGAGAAGCAGTGTTCTGACTCATCCGTCACCTTCTACCCCTGAGCAAGCGGTGGCAGTAGACTGGAAGGTTACTCTTCCAAGAACCTATCCACATTAGCTCACCCATACTTGAAGGGTTTCTTCCCTCTAAACACACATGTTCATTTTACTCTCTACCTTTATTAAGTACACAAATGACTACAAATTACTTCGTTTTAATTTTTTTTTTTAAGTTACCCACGAAACTGTGAAATCATGACCTGAGCTAAAACCAAGAATTGGATGCTTACCTGACTGAGCCACCCAGGCACCCCACAAATTACTTGTTTTATGTGAATGAAAGCAGTCCCATTTCTGCCTAAGAGGGGCCCACGAGCAATGTCACCTCAGCCGGGCCTCCTCCAGCACGCTGGCTGGCTCTTGGGCGGCCAGGTTTCGGCTACGTATCTGAGGAGTGGCATGACGTGGTGTACTAGGCTTGGGCTGTATTCAAAAAAAAAGAGAACACATTTTAGAAGGAAAAACACAAAGCAAAACACCATCTAGGACACACAGCAATCTGATTCATGACGCTGATAAAAAGAAAAGAGGTGGTGAATTCCTCTTGGTTCCCTTCTGTATAAAGTACCATGGTTCTCCCTCTCTCTACATGTTACACACACTGTTCACAGGCCAAACACAATTTCTTGTTTTTAATTTACACACAGTATTAGGATTTGAAAATATCAATCTGAGTAAAGAATGAATGAAAGTATGGATTAAATACTATTTAACTACTCTGCCCAATACAGGGTAGGGTAGGAGGTATAAACCAAATTTGACTCATAGGTTTCTCCTCTAGATTTTTTTGAGAATGTGGTCAAACTTTAGCTCAGGGCTTCCATAATCCACAGACTTGAAGAGACACCACCACCAGATTTTCCCACTCCAATCCCCAAGGTCACTGTTCAGTCTGAGCTAACAGCTCTAGTCTCTTTTCTTTCTTGCTACTGGCTCACTAGAGCAGACCTGCCACCCCATCTTTATGGACTTTCCACCAAGCACTCCCTTCTGGGGGAGGCATTTCACCTCTCCACCAGCTTCCCACCAGGTTGTAATTACAATCTCTCCACCTCTCTCTCAGGCAGAAAGACCCTGTTTAACAGTTTTATTATCTATTAACCCAGGAACAATATAGGAAAGGAATACCAAAACCTTGCAGAGAAGGTATCAAAAACCTTGGTAGACTTCTGACGTTTTTATTATGCTAAAGATGCCATCACAACCTAATATCCCCGTTCCGGGTGGGACCCAGCAGATGCAATCAGAACATTGCTGAGCTGTTTGCATAATGAGGAACTCCAGGTAAGATTACCCCTAATCCAAAGGGGATCTAACTTATTTCTTTCCCCGGTCTCTTTTGACTTCAACCCAAACCCAATCACATTTTTCTTGATATGGAAAAATGGAGATCAGCTTTAGAAAGGCATTTCCTTAAAACAATATCCTCCATGAAAAAAGTTTCCTTATCAAAGATTCATACGCTAGTGCTCTCTTGAAAGGCCACACTAAGAAATTAATGGTCTTGAGAAGTCCTGTGACAATGAACCAATTTTAACTCTATAATCCAAACATTTCTCAGACATGTTTAGACAAGGGAAGACCCTCTTTTAACAGTTTCTGACATTCTGCTACAACTCCACAGGAAGCAGAAGAGATGGCCATCAGGACGCGTAGGTGGCTTAGTCGGTTAAGCGTCCAACTTTCGCTTAGGTCATGATCTTGCGGTTCATGGGTTCGAGCCCCGCGTCGGGCTCTGTGCTGACTGCCAGCTCAGAGCCTGAAGCCTGCTTCAGAATCTGTATCTCCCTCTCTCTGACCCTCCCCTGCTCACGCTGTCTCTCTTTCTCTCTCTCTCCTAGAAATAAATAAAAATATAAAAAAAAAAAAAAAAGAGATGGCCATTTAGCTCTTCCATCTTACCAATACCTCAACAGTGCTCCGTTTCTCAGGTCAATCAAGTGGCAGAGCAAAACCAACAACATAACAGAGTTCAGCNAAATTAAAAAAAAAAAAAAAAAGAGATGGCCATTTAGCTCTTCCATCTTACCAATACCTCAACAGTGCTCCGTTTCTCAGGTCAATCAAGTGGCAGAGCAAAACCAACAACATAACAGAGTTCAGCAGCCCCGGATTCAATACCCAATGAGCACCTGAAAGAGGACTTTGCTGCCATTTTGACCTTATTTAGTTGTTCTTTTCAGCTTCTGTTAATAAGGGCAAAGCATCCCATGATGGGAATTGAAACTACCCCTCAAGCAATCAGAACTGACGCCAGCAAGACCCTGCATGACTGACCCCAAGACAATGATCAGCCTGACCTTTACTGCCCACTTGCATCTACCCACTCAGTTTTGTCCCATATTTTCCTTGTATGAACCTGTAAGTATTTTTGGCACTTAGGAGACAGTCTTTGAGATGCTGGTCCACTCTCTTCCCAGAGTTGGCCTCACTGAAATAAATCCCTTTCCTGTTTCACCAACACTCCTCTCTCTGCCTTTGGATTTTGTCAGTGGCAAGTGGCTGAACCTGGTCTGTTTGGAGACCCCCCAGGGCAGGTGCTCTTGCACCACTGCGTCCCGGCTACACATACTATGAATAAAGCACTCTGCTAGTGTTTGTGGGAAATGCAGAGATGAGGAACCACGTCTTGTTCCTGCCTCAAGAAGTTTGGCTCTTGGCTATTTGGTTCTGTATCTTTAAAAAAAATTTTTTTTTAAATATTTATTTTTGAGAGAGAGAAAGAGAGCGTGAGCAGGGGAGGGGCAGAGAGATAGGGAGACACAGAATCCAAGCAGGCTTCAGGGTCAGCTGTCAGCATAGGGCCCAACGCGGGATGTGGGGCTCAAAGCCATGAACCATGAGATCATGATCTGAGTCGAAGTTGGACGCTTAACCGACTGAGCCACCTACGCATCCCTGGTTCTGTATCTTAAAAGGAACATAGTTGGGGCACCTGAGTGGCTCAGCCTGTTAAGTGTCCGAATTTGGCTTAGGTCATGATCTCACAGTTGGTGGGTTCAAGCCCCATGTCAGGCTCTGTGCTGACAGCTCAGAGCCTGGAACCTGTTTCGGATTCTAGGTCTCCCTCTCTCTCTGCCCCTCCCCTGCTCATGCTGTCTCTTTCAAAAAATATTTTAAAAACGTTAAAAAAATATGGAACATGGATTCATTTTCAGTCCTAGGGCTCACTTAGGTCCTTTCCTCTAGGAATATTCCAAGTGGAATAACTTTGAGTATGACAGACCTGTGCTCTGAATCCAGCTGTTACTAACTGTATGACCTTAGCAATCACAATTTTGAAATTAAGAGAAGGATGATTCCTTGGAAAACAAACCTAAAAGAACCTTACGGTTTTCTTTGGTGTCTTTGAAGGGGCCTGTAAGGATGACTTCACAGAAGAGCATAGGTTCGTGGACACCCTACTGGATGTTCTCCTCGGAAGGGGTGGTGTGGAAGTCTCTTCCTCTTCACTGTCAGAGTCTGAAATCTCTGCTGCAGGCAGAAACTCATCCTCTTCTTGGTTACTTTTACTATTACCTAAAAACCTGAATGGTGGGACACGTTATTCTCTGATGTTCAGTGTCTAAATAAGAAGTTCCCTAACAGTCAGTGTGGATTAGAAGTACTGTAGAGTCTTTCCTGCAACCAAGTAACATAGGTGTCTGCTTCTTGGGCCCTTGCTACTGTGATGCTCCAAGGGCTCTATTTATATTATCGTATTAAATTCCTCAACAACCTTGTATTTTACCATTCCTATCTTATAGAAGAAGAAACCGAGGCTTATAGAAAGGTTAAGTAAGCTTCCCAAGATTACATAGTACAACAAAGCTCAGGTTCAAACCCAAGTTGTCAGAATCAAAGTTCATGCTTTTAGGCACTCCACTAACAGTCTTGCTGGGTGTAATTATGGGGTCCTGGGAGCCACCTGACCCCAGGGTAGTGCTTCTTGCCGCTTTCAAACTATGACATTTATGTGAAATTAACATAATCCCAGACATACTAAGTAAAAAGTAAACGGAATAGCAAATAACAAAAAATATGGTAGGCTTTAAGAAATAAGATTATAGATATCACAGTTGGCAGTGATAAACGTTTTCTGCTGGCTAAGGAAGTCTTACCGAACCTGCTGCCTGATCCGATTCAAGGTCAAAAGAGAACTCTTTCTACGGACCCGATGGGGGGTAGAGGTAGTTCCATCCTGAGACTCTGGTTCTTCTGCCTCCCTGCAAGATATTACAGCAAGATTACAAGAAATGGTTTTGGGCACTAGGAATCAGTGGTAGGCATCGAAAGTAGTCAAGTGGCCTGATGGGTTCCTATTCTTTTTACAACTACATTGGAGGAACTAATAACACTCTGCTAAAATGCTTACAATTGAAGTCTGACTCAAAAACAAAAGTTTGACTGAAGCTTATCATTTAAATCAGACTCATGCTCTCCCCAGCTACAGGCCAGAGTATACTAATCCCAGGCAATTTCTTGTCCTTTGTTGTTTCGGAGGCATGATGGATTTACTGTCCAATCTCAAGGTTAGCAGAAATGTAGCAACATATTAAATACAAAGCATTTACCAAGCAAACCTATTATTGACCAGGTGCTGGAGTCTCTGAGCAGGGAATATTAAAATGTATAATTTCTGTCTTGTCACATTATTTGTATAGCCAATTATTTACAAACAGTATCTAGTGTCAAACTGCGAAGTTTGTTTTAGATGCATTATCTTCTTGTACTATATGTATTTGAGACTGGTTTCCAGTCAAAAAAACAAAAACGGGGTGACTGGGTGGCTCAGTGGTTGAGCATCCGATATTTGATTTTGGCTCAGGTCATGATCCCAGGGTTGTTGGATCAAGCCCCGCATTGAGCTCTGCGCTGAGTATGGAGCCTGCCTAAGATTCTCTCTCTCTCTGGCCCTCTCCTCTGCTTGCACTCTCTTGCTCTCAAACAACAACAACAACAACAAAAACCCACTCCAACAAACAGACTACGAAACTGACTGTTAATATGTGGCCAAGAGCCATACCAGGACTGTGGAGCAATCCAGGTTCGAGAAATTATCTTCTGGAGCAGTGACTCCCCAAATGACAGCTAGGTATATCAGAATCATCCAAAGAGCATTTCCAAATGCAGACTCCTGAGCCTAACACTTGGAGATCGATTCAAAAGGTCTGGGAAGAGGCTCTGAAATTTGTGTTTTGGAAAGGCTTCTGGTTATTCTACAACAGTCATATATGAGATCAGCTGCTCTAACTTTAGCACACAGTTCACATCACGTAAAGGATCTCAATTTGCTCTGTGGTAGGCATGGTAACACCCCCAATCACCTCTTTTTGATGCTTTCTGGTTTCAGAATCACAGAAGGCACCGAGGATTTCCAGCCACCCCCGATAGGGGTAAGTGTTCTTTCCTCACTAATCTCTGTGGTTTTCAAAGCTGGGGCTCGGGTTCTCAGGATCCTATGACAGTCAGGTGAAGCCTTCTTGTCATCCTTGGCACATGAGTTTTGAATCTCTCCAGTTTTCTGTGGGGCTTTCAGAGCTGGAGAGAAGGTATGAAGTCTATCAGGCTGAGACCTCTTAGTAGGTGAGGTGATTTCCGAGAGGCTCACTTTTCGTTTACTTCTTCCCGGAGAATCCAACGAGGCCCCTGAATCCTGCTGGGAATTCCTAGTGTTGGGTGTCCTAGGGAAACCTAATCCCAAGAGAAATCACCACAGACAATGTATGAATTTTATAATGAGCACTATTAACACCCTCAATCTCGTTCTAGCTAAATTCACCCACTGAAGTTACACAAAGACATGAGTTGTCCATATTTTTAATTACTCCCTGCTTTCTTCCCCAAGCCAGGTAGATCTTATTATTTGTCTCTCCTAAATTCCATGGGTGATTTTCCTGGTTAGAACCATAAATCAACCATTAAATCAGCTTTTGTATAGAAATAAATGTTCAGCATTTTCCCTGAAGTAATCTACCAAAAGAGTGGTTCTTAACCAAGGGTGATACTGTAACCCCTCAACCTCCATTCAACAGAATTTGAAAAAATTTCTATCGGTAGCTGCTGTTCAATAACACGGAGGCCTAGATTCTTCTTAACTCAGATTACATCTACCCATAGAGATGAGATGGATCCCTGGGGGCAATCAAATGGGTTCTGTGAACACACGGACCCTCTTTTGGATTTGCCCCTTACCATGACCCAAGGCGCCAGGAACCCAGCCATTCATTCAGATATCAACAGAGCTGTAAAAATGGCAGGGTATGTGCCAGGTGATAGGAGAAAACAAAAACTGAATGAGACTCAATCCTGTTCCCCATTCACAGGATGCTGTAGTCTAACTAGGGAGATGACACACATAAATGTCTATAATATGAAGTAAAATCATTCTAAAGCACCTAAGTCCTAATAAATATGGCTTTTGAGATAGACCTTGAAAAAAAAAGACAATATTTCAACAGAGATGAAAGGGAAGGGAGGGTGATATAGGGAGAGAATAGAGGAGATGGACGTGAGCAAAGACAAGGCAGGAAAGCGCTGGGCACGGGGGAATTCGCTTTAGTCACAGCACATGGTTATGTTGGGAACAGTTGCAGGTAAGGTGAAGAAAGCCATTTACACCTGTGTGGTGAATAGGAGGGTAACTCATGTCTAGATTGATATAAAATGTTCCGGTGTCCTGGTCTCCCTCATACCTCATTTCCCCATCTTTCTGTTAAAAACAATTAATCTAAAAATTTTTCATCATATTCCCTTTCCTCTAATTATGTAACTATGTCAAGTCTAAACTTCTTACCCTGTCAAGGTCCTGCAAATTCAACAGTCAAAAAATACTGCCATTTATTTCTAAATGGTGATGTTGCTAATTATTTCTTTAGTAATCTGGTATTTCCCAAATGTTTTACATATTTATACTCAGCTCCTAAATATACACCGTACTAAGAAGCTACCAAGCACACAAATAACTTATACCCAACAAACTTGGCATATATGCAAAGAATTCAGAAGGATTAATGACACATAATAGGATGAGCTCTCAGAACTGCCATGAAGTGGCTTCAAAACATTAGAAGTGAAAAAAGTAAGCTGAAAAGGATATATCCAATATGCTACTCTACTGGATAAAAAAAAAATTGTATGTATGTTTCAGTATATGCTTGTGTGTGTATCTATTTTTGAAAAAAAAAACAGAAAAAATAAATCAGAAACTAATAAAGTTGATTACCTACAAAAGATGGAATAGAAACAGGGTATAAGGGCAAAGAAAGGAATGGGTCTTTTCTGATTATACTTGTTTTAAATAGCTTTGACTCTTATTTTACTGTTTTGCCTGCTTAAAAACATTAATCAAAGGTGGGAAAGACACTAAAATTAAACAGAAATAAAAGAACCTAACTACGTATCACCAATAATATAACCATCAGAGGAAAAACAAAAACAAAAACAAAAACAAAATAACTTTACTCCCTCACTGGGATATATTCTAAAGGCATAAAGAACTGCAAATAAATTTTGAACTTTGGTTGTTAACTACTGGTAGTAGTACTGGTATAGCAACTGTGAAATTACTTTGTACCAGGATTGCTTCTGAGAACCAGGGCTCTTCTTAAAGAAGAGAGATACAACTATGGAATATGGGAAGGTAAGGAAGTACCTTGTGGTACAGATTAAAAGTATCAGTATGAATTCAAGAGTTTTAAAATACATATTTCTGGGGTGCCTCAGTTGGTTGAGCGTCTGACTTCAGTTCAGGTCATGATCTCACGGTTCATGGGTTCGAGCCCTGAATCAGGCTCTGTGCTGACAGCTAGCTCAGAGCCTGGAGCCTGTCTTCAGATTCTATATCTCCCTCTCTCTCTGACCCTCCCCTGCTCATGCTGTCTCTCTCTCTCTCTCTCTGAAATAAATAAAACATTAAAAAAGTAATAAAGTAAAATACAATACATATTTCTTGCCTCTTCCACTAGGATCTAAAAAAAATGTCATCCTAATAGCAAAGCTTTGGAAGATATAGGGCTCAGCATTACTAATCATTAGGGAACAATTATGCAACAATGACATCCCTCATATCCATGAGGCTGGCTACTATAAAAACACAGAAAACACTGAGTGTTGCTAAGGATGTGGGGGAAATTGGAACCTTTGTGCACTGTTGATAAAAATGTAAAATGATGCAGCTACCATGGAAAACAGTATGGTGGTTCCTAGAAAAATTTAAAAAATACAACATATGACCTAGCAATTCCATTTCTGGGTATATATCCAAAATGAAAGCAGATACTTGAGCAAATATTTATATACCATGTTCAAAGCAATAATACAACAGCCAAAAGGTAAAAGCAACCCAAGTATCTACTGACAGATAAATGGATAATCAAAATGTGGTACATATGTACTATAGACTATTATTCAGCCTTAAAAAGAAAGGAAATTTTACCTCAAATAGTCAAAGCAATCTTGAGAAAGAACAAAGCTGGAGGCATCACACTCCCTGATTTCAAACTATATTACAAACCTACAGTAATCAAAACAGTAGGGTACTGGCATAAAAACATACACATAGATCTATGGTACAGAATAGAGAGCCCCCAAATACACTCACACACAGTCAATTAATTTACAAAAAAGGAGCCAAGAATATACAGTGTGGAAAAGATAGTCTGTTCAATAAATGGTACTGGGAAAACTGGAGAGCCACATGCAAAAAATGAAATGGGACCCTATCTTCCACCATACACAAAATTCAATGCAAAACAGACTAAATATTTGAGTGTAGACCTGAAACCATAAAATTCCTAGAAGAAAACACAGATGGTAAGCTCTAAGACATTGGTCTTGGAGACGATTTTTTGGATCTGAAACCAAAGCAAAGACAACAAAGCAAAAATAAACAAATGAAACTACATCAAACCAAAAAGTTTCTGCATCAACGAAACGAAAAGGCAAATTTATGAGTGGAAGAAAAATATTTACAAATCATTTACCGAATAAGGGGTTAATATCCAAAAAAATACAAAAAACTCCTATAACTCAACAGCAAAAAACAAACAATCTGATTAAAAAATGGCCAAAAGATCTGAATAGATATTTTTCCAAAGAAGACATACAGATGGCCAACAGGTACATGGAAAGATGCTCAATATCACTCATCATCAGGGAGATGCAAATCAAAATCACCACAAGACAACACCTTATTCCCGTCAGAATGGCTATTCAAAAAGACAAGTATTGGTGAGGATATGGAAGAAAAGAAACCCTTATGCACTCTTGGCAGGAATGTAAATTGGTATAACCACTGTGGGAAACAGTATGGAGGTTCTTCAAAAAATTAAACAGAAATATCATACAATCCAGTAATTCTACTTTTGTATATTTATCTGAAGAAAAGGAAAATACTAACTTGAAAAGATAAGTGCACCCCCATGCAGTACTAGATACAATAGTCAAGATATGGGAGCAACTTAAGTATCCATCAATGAATGAATAGATAAAGATATAGACATATAAACACACACATACACACAGAGGAATATTTTCCAGCCAAAAAAGGAATAAAATCCTGCCGTTTGCAACAACGTGGATGGACCTTCAGGGCTTCACACTAAGTGAAATAAGTCAGAGAGAGAAAGACAAATATTATATGACCTCACTTATATGTGGACTCCAAATTTAAAAAGGTGAAAAAACAAAAAACGAGCTCATAGACAGAGAACAGATTGGTGATCACCAAAGTCAGGGTATGGTGAAATGGATGAAGGAGGTCAAAATATACTAACTTCCAGTTACAAAATTAAGTCATAAGGATACAGTGTACATGGAGATATAATGGCAACTATTGTTAAGAATACAGTCATTGCCTATCTGAAAGTTGGTAAGAGAGTAAATCTTAAAAAGTTCTCATCTCAAGAAAAACTATTTGAACCATGAATGGTGACAGATGTTAACAAATCATTATGTTGTATACCTGAAACTAATATAATGCTATGTTAATCACATCTCAATTTCTTATAAAGAAGGAAAACTTGACACATGCTACAACACGGATGATCCCTGAGGACATTATGCTAATTTAAACCAGTCAGAAAAGGGTAAATTTTGTACGATTCCACTTATATGCGGTATCTAGAGTAGTCAAATTCAGGAAAAGAAAACAGAACAGTGGTAGTTGCCCAGGGATGGCGGATGGGGGAAATGGGAGTTACTGTCATTAGAGTAATGACAGAGTTTCAGTTTTAGAAGATGATGGTTGCACAAAACCATAAATGTACATAATGCCATTTAACTGTACACTTAAAAATGACTAAAATGGTACATTTTATGTTATGTATGTTTCAACATGTGTTCAATCTGTACCTGGCCCACTGCTCAATACTATTGCAGTAACTCAATACTACAGCATGAGTTAGTATTTTATCACATTCCTTTAATCTCAATATTGCCCACCATGACCCATCTCACACTTACTTACCATTGAGCTCCAGTCTCTTCTTTGCTCTAGGGGTGACAGGATGGGAAGGAGTTCGGCGAGATTTGGAGGTAGAGTGCCTTGATTCAATCCTTTTGATTGCATGGTCTGCTGTGGTCCTAGAAGGGCTTTCTATGCTCTTAGTCTTGGTTCCCACAGGCTTCTGGCTCCTCGGGCTGCCTTCTTGTAGCTTATCAAACTCTGCAAATAGTTCTGGGGATAGTGGTCTGAATACCTTCTCATTCCAAGACAGTTTCACAAAGAGTGTCTTCTCATCTTTCAGATCCATAGGTATCACTTCATCTGGGCCTAAAGCTACTACCTAAATTTAGGAAGTACAGGTGAATAGGAAGAAATGTGAACCAAATGAGCCAAGGAATCCTTCATGAGTGCCATGATTAAAAATCATTTAATCTTTATCCTTACTTGGAATGTTACTCTTCCAAACTAAAGAGGCACAGACACGGCATAGCAAATTTCTAGACTCCTGGATGATACTCCAACCTTAAGCCATTTTTCCCCCAGTCCAATCTACTCAATCATGTCAAACTTCCCCACAACAACTTCTGTAAAGACGCTTCCCCACTCAAGTCCATAACTCCCAGCTCTAGCAAGATCTGATTATTAAACTGGTTTTTGGTACCTTCTAAAATCTGGACCACCTCTACCTCCTGAGTGTTCAGTACTCTTTCAAATGGCCTTCCATCACTATTTCAGCTTGGTTTGTCACAGCCCTGCTTTCCCCCCAGCTCCCATCATGTTTCTGCCTAAATACCTTCTTCCCACTCTGCCTTTCAAAACTGACCCATTTTGCTACTTCAACTTCTACATCTCCCTTTTACTCCTTTACTCTTTTAACTCCAGAGACAAATTATTTTGAGGCATATGTTATGCTGGGCTCATAGACTGGAAAAAAAAAATCAGACTATGGTCATGTCATATCTAAGTCTCTCTGCCCTACCATTAAACCAAATACTTAATCACCATGAGACCATTAGTTCATATCATGATCTAATCCCATTTTAGGGGCCTGAAGTAGCTCAAAAAAGAACCTGTATCTTAGTTTCCAAACCAGTGTCTCAATTCATTCTACAGCTCATTGGAACCTGATTTATCACAAAATCTCATAAAACAAATTTGCCCTAAGCAGCTAACACTCTTGTACTGATCTACTCAAGGTGAAGTCCTCATTTAAGCAAGTGTATTCAGCCTTGCAATGTTTTATGTCTGCCACAATCACAGCTAAATATAATTTCCCACTGAGACACATTTGCTAACTCCTGCTCATCCCTCAGGTCACAACCTAAATGTCACTTCCTCCAGGAGGCTCCTAACTGAGAACACGGTAAGTGCTCTCAGTAAATAATTGTTGAGATGAAATAGGCAGGCAAGCAGACAAGATGACAAACAGGAAAAATGCATTTCCAAGGGGTAAATTAAAGCCAGTAATATTTCTGAGGTCATGCAGTTTAGGCGGCAGCCAGAAATAAGCTTCAAGATAGAACTGAGTGTCAAGGCATCACCCACCTGCACATGGCCAATGATGGTCTCAGCACTAATGTTGCTGTTACAGGCGGGGTAATCATACCAGAATATCTCCTGTGCTGCAGGCTTTCGGCCCAGCAAATGCCGTTTACTGACAGGCACTTCACAGAATCTGATAAACCACTGGACTCGAGCACGTTTCTTGGAATAAGGTTCAGAATCTAGAAGGGATAGGTGAAAAAGGAAAGGTTAAGAAAATGCAAGGACATTTTATTAAACACATCCTATGTGCCAGACACTATACTAACCACTGACACTAGTTGAGTAACATATTATTTTTAATCCTCACATTAACCCTACAAGACAGGTGCTATGGCTATTTCCTTTTTATAGGTAAAGTAATCAAGTTACAGGGACCTTATGTAATTTGTCAAAGGTCACAGGACCATCCAGCAATAATCTGACTCCACCAGCATCCATGTCCTTCTCACTTTCTTCCACTCCCTAATAAGGCTATCAGTCATCAAACAAGTTACAAAAGGCATTTGAGAGGATCAATTCTAAACACAGGCACTGAACAATCTGGCAAATCAGGGGGGATTATAAAGAAAGAAAGAAACCACCAAAAATAGCAAAACAAACAAAAAAAAATTGTGGCAAAAATTAGAGCATCAGCCACTGAGGTGACTTCTAGTAAACACATGCTTGCAAATTTTAGCTTTATCGTTATAATATACATTAACATCAGCATCAGGTCCAAGTGAAAGGACATACACAATCACTATTGCCACCATCATCATCGCCTCTTCTCTTCAGAGACAGACAGAAGCCATCCAATGGAGCACCACAAAAAGATTCTAAAATCTATACACAAAGGCCCGTAATTCAAATACAAAAGCCCACAGTGCCGATGTGCTCCCCCTGGTGGATGTCAGTTTGATGAGGTTTTCTTCCACACTTGTCAAATAAACTTCCTATCTCTATAATGTACATCTTTATCCACTCACTGTATCAGTTCTTTTTTAGGCATACAAACTACCTCAGGAATAACTAC
The DNA here is from genome assembly GCF_008692635.1 of Crocuta crocuta. NCBI lineage: Eukaryota > Metazoa > Chordata > Mammalia > Carnivora > Hyaenidae > Crocuta > Crocuta crocuta. The sequence goes on from NW_027532591.1 coordinate 4,688,213, forward strand.
CCTGTCATTTACCACCTAGCTTTTGGAAGACATGATTTTATGTAGTTTCTAATTGCTATCTTTCTTTTTCTTTTTGTTATTTTAAAGTTTATTTATTTTTTAGAGAGATAGAGAACCAGCCAGGGAGGGGCAGAGAGAGAGGGACAGAGGATCTGAAGAGGGACTTGTGCTGATAGCAGAGAACTTGATGCAAGGCTTGAACTCACGAACCATGAGATCATGACCTGAGCCAAAGTTGGAAGCTTAACCTGACTGAGCTACCCAGGCACCCCTGCTATCTTTCTTTTTAAATTCCCCTTTTGGAACTCTGCCCCATTCCCACCTTTCTGCACTCTTCCCTGCTTTGCAGAGGGTTAAAAGCTCAGAAAATCAGTTGAGGGCTGTGAGTGTGGACATACAGCCTCTGGCTAACGCTACTTTCTCTTTTGTTCCTCTAGAATTAGGGGCATTAATGGCTTTCTGCACTTACTGATCTCTGGGAAATACTACCTTTTGTCCTTCCAGCCTTTTTAACACTTATAAACAAGTCCCTATGGGTAAAACTAAAGATTTTTTTGTTTTCCTGATTGAACATCAACTGATATACCTTTCCAATCCAACTTACCTCCTCCCTTGTAAAAAATAAAAACAAAAAAATTACATTTGCAAAATTCATCACTAATTTCCTCATGCTAAAATTAAAGGACACTGGGGCACCTGGGTGGCCCAGTTGGTTAGGCATCTGGCTTCCGCTCAGGTCACGATCTCGCAGCTCATGAGTTCAAGCCCCGCAATGGGGCCTGGAGCCTGCTTTGGATTCTATGTCTCCCCCTCTCTCTGCCCATGCTCACTCTCTCTGTCTCTCAAAAATAAACATTAAATATTTTTTTAATTAAATTTAGAAGAAACATCGGTATCACGGTACAAATCACCTATTTTTTTCCTTCCCCCGTCTTCCTAAATTCATACTTTATCCAAAACTGCCTTAAGGATCATTTTTACCCACTCTTAAAAATAATAGAAAAGCTAAATTCTTGAACCCCGCCAATCCCATTTTTACCCAGTACCGCTCTAGTGAGTAAAAAAGTTTATTAGATGTAAGAGGGTACAGCTAGTGCTTAAGTGATCCTACCTCAGAATCTAGGGTTCACACCCTATATACTGCTATGAACAGAGAAATCAGCGATCAGAAACCTTGCAGCTCCCAATCATTCATGATAAGGAATGGTTCTCATTCCAGCCCCAAACTCACCATCTTCAAACAACTCAACCAATTTAGCAACATATGGATTTTCATCATCATCCCCTTCAATCAACACGAACTGTCCAACTTGAATGTGAATCTCAGTCAAACCACCTTCTATTTTGACTCTCATTTCTCTAGGAAGGAGAGAAACATGTTAGGAAATCACTTAGAGTAGGCCACCTCTTCTGACCCTCTGGGCACAGATGAAAATGCTCTCCAACTGGAAAATTCCCTAAATAGTTTCTCTTTGATGACCAATTCTCCTATTAGAAAACCAATTCACCCCGTAAAGTCATGTGTAGGAAGAGATGAAATGGGTAGAATTGTTTCAGTGTGAATGATTAATCCAGAGGCCTTACTATGAACCCTAACCTCTCTGTTATTGACAAAGAAAAAAGACTTCCCAAGCATGAAAGCTGCCCACTAACAGCATCAAATTTTTCAGAGACCTCTAGGGCTGAGAGGACATCTAAACAACATCAAACACTACCCTGTTATTATGCAGAAATACACAGAACCCACCTTAAATAGATATAACATTATCATATATACCAAATTTTATTAATGACATGTCTTCCTCGGTCACTGTTTTATTTATTCATCTTACACCAAACAAAACCCTTCCTTATAATCCATTCATATTTACAGTCCCTCAATTCTCAATCTGTAGTAACTAGAACAGGCTGGATACAAGTTATTAACAGTTTAGTGTAGAAAAGCTATTATTTCCAGAACATTCAACAGAGTCCATCACTTACTTGTAGATGTGGTAGTGTAGTTTTTGATCGAACAATGGCCTGCCAACCCACGAATAAGTTTGTCTGGTCTTCAGCCTTGTAGAGTAGTACGCCATGGCTCCTATGTAAAAGTTACTAACTCTGAGTTAACAGGACAATGCTCTCATGGACTCTAGCACACAGTTCCTCACTTCAGTGAGTTCAGCCTACTCTTCTGGCCCCCTACTACATTTTAGATTTAGAAAAGATTTTCTTTGAGGAAAAAGTCAAGCTCTACACAAACTAAACACAGTCTTCATAGTATTGATACTCTTTAGTATCATCTGCGTATGTCTTGTACTATGCCTTCTCTCTTCCTATGCACGGTCAATATGTAAGAAAGGAAACTACAAATATTGAGAAATACCTATTAGCTACAATGCACAATGATAGGTATTAAACATTCAACAACTCAACACTAAAGGCAGTGATACAATGGTTGTAAGCATCTTCATAATACTTATAATCTAGATAGAGATAAAATATAAATGCACTGAAGGACAACTAATAGTATGAAGAGCCAAGTGAAAGAGCCAGAGGGACTACTGCAAGTTAGAGAACCAGGTCTTAAGGCTGTTGAGGTAGCAAAGGCTTCCTACAGGGGTTTTCGGAACTGAATACTGAATAGTAAGTAACTCTTGATAAGATAAAATTAAATGAGGGATTCTAAGGGATGGAGGTAAAAACATACAAGAGGCATTTAGGGAAATGATAATGGGTTTTATCAAGTGTATCCTCACACTTATATTAAAGACAAAAACAAAACCTCTCTGACAGCTGAAAGGAGTTCTTCCTTTTACATCGGACAGACACTAGCTATAAGTCATGTGAACAGCTGAAAAGAAATGCTTCTATTAAAGTACATAGGGAAAAAAAGAGACACTTTTACTGACGAAAACAAAAATGTGAATGAAAAATCCAAGGATATCTAACAATCCTCTTTACAATTTGAAAGCTGCAATCTATTAGTCCTAATAATAATGCCAATCTACTATTTTAAGTTTAAGTAATTAAGATAATAAATCTTTCCTCTAAATTCAATGCTTTTTTTATGAAACTAAAATTTGACAAAACCAGGGCAAAAAAAAAATTTTTTTTAATCCTTCTGACAGAATTATTCTGAATTACTGATGGACCAATAATTTCAGTCTGTGTTGAAAACAACAGAATTATAATAGCATAGAAACATCCTGATTAAACAAGATGGTTTCCTAAAGTTCAGTAGCATGTCCTATATTCTACTTGGGAACATTCTGACCTATAAGATTTTCAGCTTTTAAAAAAGGTATTTTTTATGGGCACCTGGATGGCTCAGTTGGTTAAACCTCTGACTTCAGCTGAGGTCATGATCTCACAATCCATGAGTTGCGAGTCCTGCATCAGGCTCTCTGCTGTCAGATGGCCCATTTGGGATCCTCTGTCTCCCCCTCTCTCTGCCCCTCCCTTGCTCACGCTCTCTTTCTCTCTCAAAAATAAACATTAAAAAAAAAAAAGAACATTTAAAAAATAAATAAATTAGAAAAAATAAAAAAGGTATTTTTTCGTATACTTTGAGGAAACTAATTAGCAAAAAGATACTAAGTAAGTCATTAGTAAATACATAGCTTACAAATGATGCCTAAATAATTGCTCTTAAGAACATTCAGGATACTAAGGGCACCTGGGTGGCTTAGTCGGTTAAGCGTCCGACTTTCGCTTAGGTCATGATCTCGCGGTTCGTGGGTTCGAGCCCCACATTGGGCTCTGTGCTGACTGCCAGCTCGGAGCCTGGAGCCTGTTTCAGAGTCTGTGACTCCCTCTCTCTCTGACCCTCCCCTGCTCATGCTGTCTCTCTCTCTCTCCTAAACATAAATAAAACATTAAAAAAATTAAAAAAAAAAAAAAGAACATTAAGGATACTACATACTTCACACATAGGCCTATTCAAATCAATCTAATTTTAATTAAGTACATCACAGAAATGAACAAATAGCAAAGATTGATGAGTAAAAGCAAGTCGACTTGTGCTCAAATAAAAAATGAATGTGAATTCATTATATCTAATAATCTTTTGGTAAAAATTAGCAAAATGGTTTGAATCACAATAAGTGTTCAAGGAAATAGAAAGCACTAACTTACCTTACAATATATGTTCCTTTTAATGGATGATCTAACACAGAACTGTCAATGGTAAACTTGGAACTTTTCACCTTTCCACAATGCAATCAGGCAAAATAAGCTACAGAGATAACAAAAGGTGCAAATAAATTACAGATCTCACTAAACTCTGCCATTAAACAAAAAAGACTGGAATATCACTTGAAAGTGCTTTGCAGCAAACTGGTCAATCTCCCAGAAAACTTTCTATAATTCCCGAATAATCTAAGCGTAGAATAAATCACCTGATTTGTCACTTTGACTATGATATTTGACTATACTGAAACAACATTCTCATTTTTTCAATCCCCAAATTGGCAAACAGAAGGACAACCACCTATAAGGTACTCCTGTATACCTAAGGGAATCAAATCCAAGCTCTCAGCTTTTTATAATACAGATAGTATTTTAGCTTACTAGAGCAGACATCCTCCTTCAAAAACCAATCCAAGATAATATTTAACATTCCCTTTCTAGGAGATCGTGAGCTATAATTAATGAGACCAGTATGTGAGGTGTCTGGGTGCTTGGGAGAGAGAACCTGCTTGGGACTCTCTCTCTCTCTCCTTCTCTTTCTGTCCCTCCCCACCTCAAAAAATAAAAAAATAAAAAATAAATGAGACCAGTATATGGACACATATGTACAAGGGTGGGTGATTACCCTAGGCTGAACAAGCAGGGATATCGGAAGAAAGACTGTTGGGGCTTGGACACACAACCTGCCTCATACTAGTCTACCACTACGCTTCAGGCCTGATTTTCCAGACTTTAAACAGATCAAGGTTGTTGGTGTCCTTGTACATTTGCTGTTCTCTCTTCTTGCATATCGTTGCAGGGATGGCTCAGGTCTCAGCCGCAATCAAACTTTCTCAGACAGGCCTTCACTGATATCCAATGGAAAGTTACCCTCTCGCTCCCTTATACTGTCCTTCATGTTTGATTACACCACCCTATGATCAAAGCAATAACCACCATGATACTTTCTTATTTATTGTACCTCCTACACTAAAATGTTAACTTCCAGGGGTGCCTGGGTGACTCAGTTGGTAAAGCATCTGGCTCTTGATTTTGGCTCAGTTCATCAATCTCATGGATTCATGAGTTCGAGCCCCACATCAGGCTCTGTGCTGATGGCAGTGAGCCTGCTTGGGATTCTCCCTCTCTTTCTGCCTCTCCCCTGCTCACACTCTGTCTCTCTCAAAATAAATAAATAAACTTAAAAAATCATTAGTGTCAATCAATACCAAATGTGGTATGGACAGAGAAATTCTCATACACTACTGAAGGCATGTAAATTGGTAAAAACGCTTCGGAAACCTGAACATATGAACATCGTATGGCCCAGCAATTCCAACAGAATATATCTAATAGAAAAACATACAAACCATCAAAAGACATGAACCAGAATATTCATAGCAGTACTACACAGTAATGAAATTCAACTATAACTGCACACATGGGGAAAATCTCACAAAATAACAATGAACTAAAGAAATCAGACACCCAAAAAAATGCTATATTGATTCCATTCATATAAAGTTCAAAAATAGGTAAAAGTAACCTATGGCATTAGAAGTCGGAATAGAAGAGGGGCGCCTGGGTGGCTTAGTCGGTTAAGCGTCCGAAGCATGGTGGGGAAGTGGGATGTTTCTGGGACACGGGTCATGTTTCTTGATCTGCATGCTGGTTGCACAGGTATGTTCTCTTTAAGAAAATTCATTGACCTATATATTTATGATAATGTGCACTTGTCTGTAAATAGTTATTTTCAATGAAAAGTTCAAAAAATTAATGGAGAGTCCATCTAAAGAGGCAGCATAAGATGTCAAGCCTCTTTAAACCATTGTAAGAAAGTTATCCCACTTTCTTACCTTATGGCCCAGCATTTCATCTCACCCACCACCAGTAGAGAGATCACCCAAGAGGGGTGGTAAATGAAGTGGAAAGGCAGGTCTGACTTGGTCTAGCAAAGGCTTTGGCTTCTAGAAGATACCCACGACAGGCTCTTAATGTTGCAGATACCAGAAATCAGGAACATACACACCACCCAGTGCGAGGTGCCACATCCAAGGAAAACATAAGGGAGTTATGGTTGCAGTAAAAATGATAGCAGATACATATTGAGCCATTATGATAGAAGGTGGAGCCAAAACTCTTTATACATTTATCTCATTTAATCCTCAAAATAATTCTAGAACAATGCTAGTACATACTAAGTGCAGAGTACGTACTCAATAATAAATATTTGCTGAATGAAAGGCAGGTGCTATTAGCCCTTCAAAATGATTAACTTGTTCTGGGTGGCTTGATCAGTTAAGCATTAGACTTCGGCTCAGGTCATGATCTCACGATTCGTGGGTTTGAGCCCTGCCAAGTTGGGCTGGGCTGACAGCTCAGAGCTTCAATTCTGTGTCTTTCTCTCTCTGCCCCTCCCCCACTCACGCTCTCTCTCAAAAAATGACTGTTTAAAAATTGTCTTTAATGATTAACTCGTCCCAATGTTACAGAGGATGGCAAAGCCTTAATTAGAACCCTGAGCAGGCACAGCATCCCTCCTCATCAGGGAAATACAAATCCAAACCACACTGAGATACCACCTCATGCCAGTCAGAGTGTCTAAAATGAGCAAATCNCAAAAAAATTAATTAATTAATTAATTTAAAAAAAAAAGAATCCTGAGCAGCCAGATTCCAATAAACTCTAAACCACTTCACTTTACAACACCTGTGTGAAAGTGGATACTCTTAATACTTAGGAGAACTTGCTTCTTGTGCTTACTACAACAAGTCAGGCTTCCCAGCCACTAACTGGGAAGTCAAATGTTTCTCAATTTTCTTACCCACAAATTGGGGATAATAATAGAATCTTCCTTCTATTCAACTAATATTTATTATTCACCCATTGCATGCCAGACCCTATTCTAGAATTAAGTGAGAAAATGTAAAAATGGTAAAATCACTTCCCCACTCCCTTAATTCCTTGCATTTATTTTTAAGAGACAGTGGTTGTTTTTTTTTTAATAATTTGATGAACATTATGAAACCGCATACAACTCACACAAAATTTTGCTTTTAATTTCAGGGGATTCAAAAGCCTTCTAACATACACATATTGCCCTCTATTACATTAAAAACTGTTGCAGAAGGACTTGGTAAACTATGCTCTCACATCCAAAACCTCCGTTGGCATTCACAAGTACCCAAAAACAGCACAGAAGAAGGTATCATTTTTACAGACAACTAAAAGCAAAAACTGACATATCTAATCATTGTAGTTTTGCAGATAGTAGCCCCGGATAGGAATCTTACATCTCATGTCTCTAAGTCCAGTGCTTTTTCCAACTGTGAAAACATAAGGCCTTTCTATTCTGGGGTTAGCCTAGTGAAGTAAAAGACATGCCATTGGACTCCTAGAAAGAAGGTGGATGAGAGTCCAGCAGTTAAGAGCAGCTCATCTGGAGGTAAACAAAAGATATGGTTAGGAGACCAGGCTTCTTACTCACAAAAAGCTCAATTGCTACATCCGTAAAATGGGGTCATAACTTCTGCTGCTTTGCCTTCTCTGTGGTGCTTGGTTCACGATGGCTCAAAGAAGGAAAAGATGCAAATGCAGCACAAGGGCAAAACCGATAGAAGATATGGTTAAGATTATTAAATGAGAACCTCTGGGCGCTGTGGCCAGGAATGCTTACGCTTTTCTGCGGTTGGCTTCCGGTTTCCCCAACTGCAAACTCTCCGTCCCTGATGGAGGGGGAAGCCTTTTACAAATCGGAATGTGGAAAAGAAGAATGCTCCTAATGGGCCTAGAACTTAACAGGCGCTTAATTAATATCTGCTGAATACATCAATGATTGAGTGCGTCCACAGAGAAAAACTTCCGCAGTCTCCCCGGCTCAGATCCCCCTCCAGCCCCAGAACTCCACACTCACCAGGCGCCTAGGCCCTCCGCTTCCACCGTCTCCGCTTCAGGAGCTCGCGGAGCCGCAGCAATTCTAACCTGCCCCAGCTGGATCCTCTTAAACCCACTGGCCGCACGCCGGAGGCAAAGCAGGGGCCTAGCTAGGAAATGAAAGAAGATGGAGAAAAGAAATCTTCGCGCCAAACGTCGTGGCCCCGCCCCCAGGCTGTCCATACGTTCAGACACCAACCAGTCCTCCAGCCCCGCCCACCTAGGCCGGGATGCAAGCCGTTCGTCCGCAAACGCGCAGCAGCCATCATTGATTCGGTCGGCGACGCTGTTAAGCAGAAAGAAGTTCCTTCTCTTGCAGCATTTCCGGTATCAAGATGGTGGCCTCAGCTGTTTAGGGACTTCCTCAACCCCTCTGTGTCACTTTGTGGATTTTTTAACCTGGATGTGACGCATTTAAGGAACCGACGGAAGTAGAGCCGAAGGAGTTCTAAAATGGCGAACCGTACGGTGAAGGATGCGCACAGCATCCACGGCACCAATCCTCAGTATCTGGTGGAGAAGATCATTCGGACACGAATCTACGAGTCTAAGTACTGGAAAGAGGAGTGCTTTGGCCTGACAGGTGAGCGAGAGGGCGCGAACCCTTTTCCGCCGCCGTGTGGCCCAGGTCTCCTGACTTGGCGCCTGTACGACTGGCCAAGGAGGTGAAACAGAGGGGAATCTGTCACTCGTTCAGAAAAATCTGAGCGCCTGTTATGTACTCAGTTTTGTGTTTATCTCTGGGGACACTTGTGAGCCTGCTAGCGCTTTATTCCGAGGGCTGTCTGACTTGGATTCTATGGGCCTTTCCATATTTAATAATAATCTGCTGAGTTCTCAAACATTTGTTGAGCTTGGGGACCCTAAGGTTCTTAAAGGAACGTTAAATACCTGATACCCAATTCATGGTCTTCCTGTTCCTAAATCTGGACCACTTGCAGTATTTCCACGCTCGGATCCTAATATACATATCAGTTCTTCAGAGAACTGGTAGTCTTTAAATCTTTGAATTCTGGCTCATTTTAGTAGCCCTGTTGCCCAGTGAACCATGGCTTCTTCTATTATAAAATGAGTTTAATAATTCAAAGGGTTTTTCTAAGGGCTGAATGCAACAATGTACAGAAAGTATTGGGGTACCTGGGTGGCTCGGTTGGTTAAGCTTTCCACTCGGCTCAGATCATGACCTCACGGTTCCTGGGTTCGAGCCACACATCGCGCTCTGAGCTGACAGTGCGGAGCTTGCTTCAGATTCTCTCTCCCTCCCTCTGCCTATGACCCTTCCCCACTCGCCCTTTCTCTCTCAAAATAAATAAACTTTAAAAAATAATGTACAAAAAAATTATTTGGTATAGGGGTGCCTGGGTGGTTCAGTGGTTAAGCTTACCACCCTTGGTTTCCATTCAGGTCATGATCCCAGGGTTGATGGGATGGATCCCCTGCCTTAGGTTCTTCTGCTGTCAGCTGAGAGCCTGCTTGGGACTTTCTCTCCCTCATTGTCCCTCCCTCACCCAAGTGCTCCCGCGGTGTGTGTGCTTTCTTTCTCTCATTCTCTCTCTCTCTCTCAATAAACTTAAAAAAAAAAAAAGAAAAGTATGGTTACAGGTAAGTTATTTTAAGAAGTATTCAGCAGTTGTAATGGTGATGCTAGTTGTTGCATCTGCCATTACTGTTCAGTCCACCTATGCCATTGCTGTTGCCACCACTTCTAACTGTGTATCCATGGACAAGTCATTGTTTCTCTGAGTCGCTATTAAGTTTTGGAGTCATGTCAATTTTGGGGCCTTTTCTCATTACATAATTCTCTCCATGGATGATCTCCACACTGTAGTTACATCTTATGTGTAGATGCCTTCAAATTTATCTCTTCCTCTGAGATCTAAATCTCTTGATTCCAAAACATGCCAACTCAGTATGTCCAAAAGTAAACTCATGATCTGTTTTCCCCCAACACCAAGATTATGTTTCCATCATATAATTTTATGTATCCTGCATCTTCTTTCAACTGTTCATCACAATTTCAATTACTTTTCAATGCTTTCTGCCTTGCCAGACTGTAAATTCTGTAAAAATAGTAATTTTGTCCTTCTACTTTATCCCTCTGCCTGTATCTCTAGTATGTAGCATCTGGCCATAAGTTGTCAACTTTAATGTTGAATGAATTAATACAGAGTTTATCCTAAAGGAACTTGAAATTTGATTTATGAGACATTAATGGTGTCTCTCATATTATTTGCTGTGTGTCAAGTAGGTGTTAGCATTTGTTTCGTCTCATTTGATTCTCACTGGAGCCCTTAAACTTTGTACCTTTATTATTCAGATTGGAACTGAGAGGTTAAAAAAGAAATAAAATGACTTGCCCTAGTTCACACAGCCTGTGTTTGATTTTGAAAACACTTGTGAAAGATTATTATCCCCATTCTGTAGATGACAGTTACTCAGGCTCATGTAATTAAAGAGTGGTTTGTTGTTATTTAACTCCTAATCTGGCATTTTTTCGGCAAACATAATGGTGACAAGCATGGACTCTTAGAAGGCTTACATGTAAGTCCAGGCCCTGCTACTCTCTGGCTGTGGACCTTGAGCAAGTCACTTAACCTTTCTTAGCCCTTATTTTCTTTAGCTGAAAACAGCTTCAGTTCAGGAACTTTGGAGCTTGTGAAGATTAAGTGAGATTATATGAAATGCTTAGCAGAGTATCTTGCATATAATGACGCTTCAGTGTATAATGGCTGCTGTTGTTAATATTGTTATTAATACATGCTTATTCACCTAATATGAAATTACTGATTAGTATGCAGGAGTACCAAACCTTGAACCAACTTCTCTCCACTTCACACCGAGAAAATCTGAGCCTAATGTGTCTGAGATGCCACTTTATTTTCTTTTTGTTTTTGTTTTTAGCTGAACTTGTAGTCGATAAAGCCATGGAGTTGAGGTTTGTGGGTGGTGTCTATGGTGGCAACATAAAGCCAACTCCCTTTCTGTGTTTGACCTTGAAGATGCTTCAGATTCAACCTGAGAAGGATATCATTGTAGAGTTTATCAAAAATGAAGATTTCAAGTGAGTGAAATGTTGACTAGTTAATATAAAAGCTTCAATTTCAGTGGTCCAGAATTTGGCTTTGGTTAAGAAGAGCGAAAGCAATGTATCTTACTTCTACAGAGTTCCACTCTAGGATTTTGCTCCTGAGCTCTTGAGTTTGTATTTTGTTTATTCTGATGGTATTAATCTTCTTTACATTCTTAAATAATAACCCCCAACCCCTCGCCCCTGCCACCCAAAAAGCATTTCACAAGTTCACTGAACATATATTAAGCAGAAGTGAGTGCATATATATTGGTAACACTGGATGTTCAAAGGATGAAGAAAACTGCATTGTGTGGTAGACAAATAGGAAAACCTTCATGTAGTTGTAGGTTCATGACCAGACTCTGTTGCTTACTGTGTGTGACCTTGGAGAAGTTACTACATTTTCTGTGCTTTACTTTGTCTGTAAAATGGAGATGAGGATACCAACTCAGGATTGTTATGAGAGTTAAAAACAGAGCTGGGGAGCCTGGGTGGTGCCTGAGCCCTGACTTCAGCTCAGGGCATGATCTCGTGGTTATGGGATAAAGCCCAGTGTCAGGGTCTGCACTAAGTGTGGAACCTGCTTAAGATTCTCTCCCTTCCTCTTCCCTTCTCCCCACTTGTGCATTTTCTCTCTCTCTCTGAAATAAAATATAAAAATTTATTTTAAAAAGACAGCGCAGTGCCTTTTGCATCGTAAACACCCCAAAAATGTAAGCTGCTCATACTATTTTATTATTCATTCTCCAGGAGCTCACAGACAAAGTATAGGAGACAGACAGACATAATAGCTTATTATGTGCCACCCTCTATTCTAAGGGAGTTACATATAATTATTTAACCTTCACAACAACCTTATAAAGTTACTACCCCTGTTATACAGGGGAGGAAACCTAGGCACAGAGAAATTAAGTAATTTCCTCAAGATCAAATAGCTAGTAAGTGGCAAAGCTGGCTTCAATGTCCACATTCTTTTGTACTTTATTCTGTTTGTCATATAAAGAAACTGCTGAGTTTGAAATGCCTACTAGTTACTCCAACTGGAGATTTGAGTAGGCAGCTGAATACAGGAAAAAAGAAAAGGAAAATAGCTAACTTCTACTAGGTACTTTCTGTATGCTGTATGCTATGCTTAGCACTTTATACACATTTCTCATTAAATATACCAGGCCAGCAAATTAGGCATTATCGTCTCCATTTTACAAGGGTTGAAAAAGTAACTTGCCTAAAATAACAAAGTTAGTAAGTTAATGGAGTCAGAATGGTAACCCAGATGATTTTGACTTTTTCCAGAACCAGCATGCTGTGCTGCCTAGCAACAATTTACATATTCACATCTATGTGTATTATTTCTTGTATTGTTAGTAAATGTATCTTATATGTTCTGTTAAATTTAGTATCTGATTTGATTCATATGGTAATCCTGTGAGGTAAATAAATTCTATCTTCATGTTACATAGACTCTGAAAGTTGAGCAACATGTCCCAAGTTCCCACAGCAAGTAAGTGGTAGAATGCGAACTTGAGCCCAGGTCTCCATATTTTAAGTATCTTTCTGTTAATCCATGTTACCTCTAAAATTGCGGTTTTCTTGTATGCCAAAGAAGAGAAAGAACTTTTTCATCCACTACTGATATGAAAAAAGGCAGGTGTGAAACTCAACTTTTTAGGATGGACTGTAGTTTCACTGTACTCTGTCTGTCAGGTATGTCCGCATGTTGGGAGCACTTTACATGAGGCTGACAGGCACTGCAATTGATTGCTACAAGTACCTAGAGCCTCTGTACAACGACTATCGAAAAATCAAGAGCCAGAACCGAAATGGGGGTGAGTACGTTGCCAAGTGTTTGGACCTTCCTCTCTGAACCAGTTTTTATTTCACCAGTATCTCTACCTTCACATTGTAACATACATTGTGAATGTCCCTCTTCATCCATTACACTACCATCTTCATTCAGCTTCTCCACCTCCTGCATGGAATTTTCCATTAGACTTCCTGTTAGCCTTACCCAGTCTGTCCCTGGCTGCCTACCAACTGCATCTTATGTCAATCTCAGCCTTGCATCATGCGTTGCTTCCACATGTGCTCCATCCCATAAGATCTACCTTTAGAATGATCTTTGTAAAAGCCTTCGCCAAACCTCCCAGTTAGTTTTCCATATGTTACATCATTACAGTTATTTTTAGTTGTGTCTCTTCTAGTACTTTATTTCACACTGCAGTACAGATTAAGTATATTTATACTTCTATAGGAATCCTCTGAAAAACAGTAAGTATATCCAGTGGGGGCAGCTCCATACATTTTACAAAAAGTTATTTTTTATGGTAGAGTGGGATTCAGGGTAATACGATCAAAATATTTTTCTTCTCACTTAGGGTCATAAAAAAGATTAGGAACATTCGCCTTTCCCTTCTAGATGTAACATTAAGCAGTTGGAAAGTTAAGAATTTGGTATTTTACTTTAAGTTTTATTAACTTGTTAATTTGTTTATTGAATGAATACATATTAAGTACCAGTATCCTGCCAGATTCTGTGCTAATACTGAAAATAATATGGTGAACAAGGTGGATATAGTCATGGCCATCATGGTATTATTTATTATTATACTATATTAAACTAAGATGGGGCTTCTCAACTTATTGACAATTTGATCCAGATGATTCTTTGATGTGGGGAGCTGTCCAGCCCATTGTAGGATGTTTAGCCATTATCCCTGGCCTCTGCCCACTAAGATGCCAGTAGCATCCCCATTAGTTGTGGGTGGCAAAGTCTCCCCTGGTTGAGAACCACTGAACTAAGGTAATGTTTATGATAAGAATCCTGAAAAGGCTACTGTTTCATTTACCAAATAAGATATATGTTCTATATATATATATATATATATTTTTTTTACAAATAGTTTATTNTATGTTCTATATTTAAAAACATAGTGTGTTCACATAAGAATTTGTACTTCAGTTATATAATCTGTTCAAGAACATCACCCCTATACAATTCAGGACTCTTTGTGCTTGCTTTTGTGTTGGGTCTCCTGCTAAATGGGACAGCTTTATTCATCCCTTTATTCCCAGCTCTAAGAAGAGGCCTTTTACATAGATGGCCTCAGTAAAGGTGAACTGAATGAATGACGGAAGTGGCGATGACAAAGTTATGAATGGCTATAGTTTGAGCCCGGGTTTGTCAGTAATCCCTTCTCTGTAATTGCCCCACTGAAAAGCTTTACTAATGAATACGCAGGGAAGGGGAGGCTGCAGAGGATTCACACTTTGTTTACCAAGTACTCTATATTTTACATATAGAGTCTTAAACTTCTTTTACTTGTTGGCTATATATAAATTTATCTCCAAGTTGCTTGAGCTTATGATTTTTCTTTCAGAGTTTGAACTGATGCATGTAGATGAGTTTATTGATGAACTGCTGCACAGTGAGAGAGTCTGTGATATCATTCTACCTCGGCTACAGGTACAAGATAAAGATCTCTTATCAAAGTCACCTTTCTCTCCCCAAGAACAGCAGACAGACAAGTACACATAACATAAAACACTGGAGCTCTAGGATCTCAGGGGTCCTCTTAGTAAGTAATCTTCATATCTATGAAAAAGGGGATTGGGAGTGAGAGGAAAACAGATAAAGTATTTGAAGAGTAGGGCTTTAAAAGTCAGTTAACACAGTAAGACTTGTTTAAAATATTATATGAAGGAAATTGTAGGATATAAAACAGGAGAGTCAGGAGTGGTAGACTGAGATCTTAACCCCTTAAGTATCCTTTATAACCTTGTTCCCTTTCCTAATGATTATCCATGAAGCACCTTTCAGGAATGGGTTTTGCAGAGTATGATTTTAAAACTACTGTTGTAAAATACATAGGGAAAACATACACTAGGTTGCCTAAAGAGAAAGGCATCTGAAATTGCCTCAGCTGTTGCTCCCTAGTTTTCCTGTCAATCCCAGAAGCCCAGTGTTGGGGCTTCAGGACATAGATGAGAACAAGGCCCTCTAACTCTAATTATGCTTTCTATAGAAACGCTATGTGCTAGAGGAAGCTGAGCAACTGGAGCCTCGGGTTAGTGCTCTAGAAGAGGACATGGATGATGTGGAGTCCAGTGAAGAGGAAGAAGAGGAAGATGAGAAGGTCAGGCTCTCAGGAGCTTAATGGTTGGAGGAGGGATAATTATGGGGAATGGGTGGGAAATGGTCCTTCCTTGTTTTGTTTTCAGACTCAAATGTTGAACTTTAACTACAAAATACAATAGTCATTTAAGAGTAGGGGCGTTGAATTTCAATAGACTTTGATTCATATCTCAGCTCTCCATAATCTTGTGCAAATTAATCTCAGTCTTTTCCTTTGTAAAGCAAGGCTAATAATACCTTTCTCTTAGTATTGTTATGGATATTAATGAAAGGATATATATAAAGTCCTTAGTATAGTATTGGGGCATTATATAATTGCCTCATAGTTGGTAGCTTTTAAATAAATACTTAGGACAAAAATAATAATACTGTTCATAGTTGAACCTATCCTAAGGAGTTAGCCTAGTTAAGAAAAAGAAAATACCTAAGGTGCCTGGGTGGCTCCGTTAAGCATCCAACTTCGGCTCAGATCATGATCTCATGGTCAGTGGGTTAAAGCCCCATGTCAGGTTCTGTGCTGACAGCTCAGAGCCTGGAGCCTGCTTCAGATTCTGTGTCTCCCCTATTCTTTGCCCCTCCCCTGCTCTCTGCTCCCTCTCTCTCTTTAAAATAAACATTAAAAAAATTTTTTTTAAAGAAAAATAACCTATTACATGGTCATGTTCTTTACTAGTTACAATGCTGAAAAATTTAAAGCAACCCAGCTTTCAGGGAGCACTCAGGTAAACTATTATCAACTCAACAGACTATTCAACAGTCATTGAAACCATTATGAAAAGTACTGTATGTGATAACATAGAAGTGCTTATGGTTAAGTTAGAAAAGAAGGATCTGAAACATTTATGATTAAAATATGTATAAAAAAAGGCAAGCGGGGAAAAAACAAGCGCTAGATTATGGATACTAACTGCAAATGGAAGTGTAGTTCTGAGCCAGTAGGCTCCCTTTAAGGTGAGTACAAAAGGAAACATTCATGAATTGAAAGCCATGCAAGGCTGAGGTGCTCTTCCATGGTGAGTAAACCAAAACTAGACATTCTGGGTTTTTTTTTTCTTTTAAGGTTTATTTGAGTGAGAGAGAGAAAGCACAGGTGGGGTAGGAGCAAAAAGAGAGGGAGAGAGAATCCCAAGCAGGCTCTGTACTTAGTGCAGAGCCCAATGCAGGGCTTCATCTCACAAATGGTGAGATCATGACTTGAGCTGAAATCAAGAGTCGGACACTTAACCAAAAGAGCCACCCAGGCACTCCTGTTTTTCCTTTTTGATGGAAAATTTCAGTCGTGCTAAAGTGGAAAATGTGCCTCCATTTATCCATCACCTAGCCTCCATAATATCAGCTCAGCCATTTTATTTCTTCTATCTATACCAAATTGCCCCCACACCAGTTTTCTTGACCTACATCACAGCTATCCTGTATTTCACCCATTATTTCAGAAAAGGCCTAACCATGATACGATTATCACCTCCAAACCAACAGTAGTCCCTTAATATCAGATATTCAGTATTGAAATTAAAATTATACTATGTTAACTAGAATTTAAATTAACCTTGAAACAAGGGGGGGAAAGTACTCAGGATTCACATATCCCCAATTGTCCTATATTTTTTAATAGTTTGAATTAGTATTCAAATAAGATCCATTAGTATCCAAACCAGGTCATGTTAGTCTATACAGATTGTTACAGTCTGTATTTTTCTGATTGTGTCCTTTGGGGTCACTTACCATGTTCATTTATCCCTTACATTTCCTATAAGCTAATTCTTAGATCTGGAGGCTCAGTTGGATTTGAAGTCCTTAGAGTAGAGCAACAGTACTTCATAGGTACTGGTGTGTACTTCCCCAAGGGTGAGCAAAGTCCAGCTGTCTCTTTTCTTCAAAGTAGGAATCATGGTGCTTAGATGATCTCTGCCTAGACCCATCAATGGTTGTGAAATGGTGATATTCTGATTTGTTTTTTTCATTTGTTACTTGTAACATTGATGTAAATAGAAATCTCTCAAATCAACACTTAATTTTTCCTAGGTACAGTTGATATAGAAGATATAAGTACTTGATTATTTCTCTTTATCAGTTTTTAAAATAATTAGTTGACTCCATAGTATCCTCCCCAGTATGACCAATGCATTTTTGTGCCTGGAAACATTGTGAGCTCATGGATTTAAGCAAATTGGATGTGTTTAGAACCATCATGGTCCTTGCACATGCTGAAGTTGTCCCCGTTGGCTAGTGGGGGACCCCCAACTTGACTCAGGAGACTGATACAATCATGGTTGTCTCAGGCTCCTTGCTTCTGATACATTCTAGTCATGTCTTGGAAGCTTCTGCCCCAAACCTGAAATTAGCCATTTTTGCAGGGAGCCCATGGTTTCATTTACAGGGATAATGGTGTTTAGATAACCACAGTTTGGGCACTATAAATGCTCATTACTCTGGGTTTGGTGTTTTTAAGCCTTTTCAGTTGGCACACCTGGAGATTTTAAGATTAAAGTACTACATGAGTTTATACTTTAATCTTCTTGATCTTAACATCTTCATCTTTTCTTTCTCATTGGAAATCCAGCTTAAGGAGATAAGCAGAATTACTTCTCACTATTCTCACATTGTCCCAGAATAGAGGTACCAACACTAGAATAATAGTGGGGTTATTGTAAACAGTTCAGTTTTTTCATTTGGTAGTTCTTTTTGTCCTTACAGTTCTCTATGTATTTATTGTTTTAAAGTCACTTGGAGGTGGAAATTGGCCCAGGATGAGGAGGGGAATGTATATATTGCTCCTAAATGGTTCTTTGTAAGTCTCTGCTCATTATTGACCTATCTGTCTCTTTTCCAGTTGGAGAGAGTGCCATCACCTGATCATCGCCGGAGAAGCTACCGAGACTTGGACAAGCCCCGTCGTTCTCCCACTCTGCGCTACAGGAGGAGTAGAAGCCGGTCTCCCAGAAGGTAAGGCCCTACTCATTGGCGTCTTCCAGAGAGACTTTTAGCATGGTAGCAAAGAAGTTTGGACTTCAAGGAAGGAAAAAATTCAGATTGTGGAGAATGTTTGCCTAGTATATTAATTGCTATAAAACAACCACCTGCAAAACCTCTGTGGTAGACAGTAACCATTAATGTAGGTCAGAAGGCTATAGTCAGTGATTTGAAGTTGGGCCAGGGTAGGCAGTTTGAGTGTAAGTTCACTCACCCATTTTGTGGTCAGCTATCTGTTGGCTAGTATAGGATGGCTTTTAAGTAAGATGACAGAGGCAACTCATCTCTTCTCCATATGTGTCTCATTCTAGGCTAAGTTAAGCATGTTCTCATGGCAGTGGCAGAATTCACAAGCAGACAGGCTCAGTCATGCAAGTTTCCTTCCAGTACCTGTTTGTATCACATGTGTGAATACCCCATTGGCAAAGCAGATCACATGAGCAATCTCAGAATGGCAGGATGCTAATAAAAAGCTATAGAACAAAGGGCATGGATAACAGATATAGGACAGTTTTTGGAGTCTACAACTGCAGTGCACCTACTAAGGTTCTTCCTCTTTTCTTCCTGTATAGGCGAAGTCGATCACCTAAAAGGAGGAGGTAGGCCTTCAGTTGATTGATTACGAAAGATAGGGTTTTGGGAAGGGGGGATGCTGTTGTGAATATGTTGTCGGATAAAAGAATCTGACCAGTCATCTCCACAGCCCCTCCCCTCGCCGAGAAAGGCATCGGAGCAAAAGTCCAAGACGTCACCGCAGCAGGTCTCGAGATAGAAGGCACAGATCCCGCTCAAAGTCTCCAGGTATAGCCTTTGGGCCTTTTGCTATTGGTTGTCTTAAAGAAATGTAATTAGCACAGTTAGCCTCCTGCAGTACAGAAGTGCCTGGCTGTATTATTGCTTAAAAGAAAAGGAAATGAACTTAGAATATGAAAGTTAAGAGTTCACATCTTGACTCTTTTACAAGCTTTGCTGAAAGGATGATGAGCTTCAGTTTTTTTCATCTGAAATTATAGGAAGACCACCTCAGTAGTGGTAAATACTCAAATGTGATGTTTATGAAATCAGCTATAAAGCCTTGAATGCATATACAGTGGGTTCAGTTCCTCTGACCCCCCCCCCCCACAACCCACACAA
>NW_027532591.1:4707708-4713612 GCF_008692635.1 Crocuta crocuta
CTCTGGCCCCCCCCCCCCCAACACACACACACACACACACACATTTCAGAGAGGTGCTACTGATAAGAGCTGTCTCTGGCATAAACCAAAAAATTAAGCCAATTAAAGGGATCAGGGGGAAGTGAAAATGACAGTGAAAGAGTAGGTGGGTAGAATACAACTCATCCAGTGGCCCTTTCTTCCCTAGGTCATCACCGCAGTCACAGACATAGGAGCCACTCAAAGTCTCCTGAAAGGTATGGATTGATCTCTGTTTTGACCTAAGAATTTTTTCTTTATCCAGAAATTAAAGCCCCAGTCATAACTAAGTTAGACATGAAGTTTTGTTTTGATGGGGATCTTTAGGAATTTTCCTTTATTACAGGACAAAATTGGCCTATTGCCCTGAGAATTTTTAGATCTGTATATGCTTTGTGTTCATTTGGTTTTTTTCCTCGTAGGATTGCAGCTTTGGATAGTGGTAAGGGCATGAGTTTTAGTCTCAGGAGACCTGTGATTAAGTCCCAACTTTTAATACTTAACAATTGAGTGACACTGGAGAAAGTCACTTTCATTTGATAAACTTTCATTGGAAACCTCTGTATGCCATACACTGTTAGGTACACCCTTAACTCTCAGAGGCCATTTTCTCAACAGCAAATTTTGAATAGTTAATGCCTCACTCAGTGTTGCTCTGGGGGAGAACACCAAGCACATTTAATAAACACTAGATGTCTCTATCCCCATCACTATCTGCATGCTCCTGTCTTCCTCAGAAGTTTTTGTATAGCTCCTTTAATACCTGTTAAATTTATTGTGATTTGTATGTGTTACCATTTCAGATCTAAGAAAAGCCATAAGAAGAGCCGGAGAGGGAATGAGTAATGGACTCCAGTTTGGTTTCAGTCCAAATGGCCTCATGTGGATCTGAAGTCATC
Source organism: Crocuta crocuta (assembly GCF_008692635.1). Classification (NCBI taxonomy): domain Eukaryota; kingdom Metazoa; phylum Chordata; class Mammalia; order Carnivora; family Hyaenidae; genus Crocuta; species Crocuta crocuta. The sequence continues at coordinate 4,708,626 of NW_027532591.1, forward strand.
TGTTTATGGGAAGGATTAAGATCTACTCTGTAGGCAGCTATGAGATATTTTTGCTCTTTTTAACCAAGTTTCTCCATTTTTTTTTTTAATGAAAGAGGTGCTGAGTTTTGTATCGCTCTTTGAATCATAATCCACATTTGAAGGATAGCACTTCCCAAGGGCTGCTTTTGACCCCTTTGTACAACCAACCTTGAATGTAATCAAATTAAAAGGGATTTCAGGGGTGGAGAGGATGAATGACAAGGAGAGGATGTGGCTGCCTGTTGACCATTTTGCTATTAAATTTTACACATCCAGTTTTCTGTAGTTCAGTTTTGGTTTGCTCCATGATTGGAACTGTTATGAGAATCCTGAGATTTGCACTGCTGCTGTTACACTAAAAATTCAAGTCAGTAAAACCTATCCCCTCCCAAACTTTTTTCAGCAGCACTATGTAGTAATTAATAAGCATGAAAACTGATGAGTTAGCAGCAGCTTTGTAAGAACAGAACACAATCAAATATAAGACTTTTTCTGGATCACTTAATCCAGTTGCATTGAACAGTTCAACAATGGAACTTAACACCTTTTACACAACATTCTTATATAAGGTTTTTTCTTCCCCATAAGCCTTGAATTCTAGGTTATGGTGCTCAGTCTTTACCTTGAAGACACTGTCATTAATATCCAAGTCTAGTCAGTAGCAGTGGGCCTCTAAGTGTGAAAAGGAGAGGAAAGTATCTAATACCACTCACGGTTTTGACTTCAGTTGCTGAAAATGAGTGCCATTTATTCACAAAATTAGAAAATACAGCAGGAAGAGGGCAAGCTTTAGAGGGGCAGGTGGTAAAAGTTGTATTGGTAGTAAAAATGATGCATTCAATTTTACTTGTATAATTACAGACTGCTATGGTGTATCTAGATAAAGCCCAGATTGTTAGAAGTAGGAACTGAAGTTGAGCATAGTGATCTGACCCTGAACTGCAATGTTAAGGTAACTGTGGAAGATGTAGCATTATATGGGGGTTGCCCAGGAAGTGTGTGTTTATGTAAGAAAAGCCAACAACAGAAGCAAAGGCAACACTCAGCACTGGTGACAGAAAGCAATGCAGTCAACCAACTGAAAATGGAAATGAACCTTTCAGAAAGGTAGAAGACTTAGGAGACAGTATATCAAAGAAGCTAAGGGTTTGAGGATTCAGAAGCAAAATAAAAACTGCAAAGTGTCCATGGGCATTGATAATCAAGACGGTATTGATATCTTTGTTAGAAGAGTTCAGTCTACTAGTACTTAACTTTCCTCCTTTAAAAAGGGTAAAGTGAAAAAAGGAGGCGTCGGGGGGAAGTGATTGGACCTGCAGCTCTGGACCTACCAAGAATTCTGAAGACCAATTGCTTCATAGGATCCAGTTTCTTGGGAAGCCATATCTGGTCACAGGATTAATATTCTTTTGCTTGTTGTTGACCTGAAGGACTTCTGCAGCAATTCTAAAGCATTTTGGGATATTTCAGATTCCACATTCTTCAACGATTCCTCACCTGATAATACTTGAGCTGATAAAAGTTGTCCATAAGAGCTATTATTATTCATTATACAACTATATGAAGGACTGACTTTAAGAATTAAATATAAGCACCTCTATTTATATCTTATAGAGTCCTAGAAGTTAGTTCTTTACCAAAGTGACCTGGATGGAAAGAAATGTCTTCAGGCTTAATGACCAATGACTAACCAAGTATACTGTTGAAATATTCACTTTAAAGTATAAAATTAAGAAATTTAAAAACCTGCCAAAAAAAAAAAACCCCGACAATTTTTAATAATAGAAGTAAGCCGCCTAAACAAACTATAAACTTAAAGCATACTTATTTATTTAGTTATATGGTGAGATCTGAACCAAATTGTAGTAGTACAACCAGACTATAACAAGAAGCAGATTGTTCTTATTTGTTCATTAGTTCTAAGAACTTTGATAAACATTGCAGAGGAGATGAAACTTAAGGACAAACTTTGCTAAAGGGCCATTTCTGTTTGTGTGCTAGCCTACTGGATGAGGCCTTGGAACTGTAGCTTTGTAAACCTTTTTTGTAGCCTATATTTAGAAAGATTTTACATTTTACCGCTGTACACATGTATTCTATACTGTAACATTTCAGGAAAAAAAATTATTCCTTATGCGAAATGCATTCTGATATTTCCTAAATAGTATTTTGTGGGGTTTTTTAGGTATGTTTTTAACATTAGGTGCAAAACACTAAAATGATTTTACTTCCCACAATTAATTTGGTGAAATCTTCCAGTATAAGAACTCAACTTAAAAGCTCATTCCCAGGGCGCCTGGGTGGCTCAGTCGGTTGAATGTCTGACTTAGGCTCAGGTTGTGATCTTGCTGTTCATGAGTTTGAGTCCCACGTCAGGCTTTGTGCTGACAGCCCAAAGCCTAGAGCCTGCTTCGGATTCTGTCTCCCTCTCACTCTGCCCCTCTTTCACTCGTTCTCTCTCTCTCAAAAATGAACATTAAAAATTTTTTCAAAAAAAGCTCATTCACCTAGCCCCTTTCTGTTATTTCCATCATATAGACCAACCTAAGGTTAAGTAAGCATTATTCAGAAAAGAATGAGCATAGGTGTTGGTCACTCCCTACAGAAAGTTAGTTAACAGGTTCTCCACAGGCTAATAAGGACCATTAACGGGGCGCCTGGGTGGCTCAGTCAGTTAAGCGTCTGACTCCAGTTCTGGACATGATCTCAAAAGTTCTTGAGTTCAAGCCCCACATGGGGCTCTATGTGGACAGCTCCAAGTCTGGAGCTTGCTGCTACATCTGTGCCTCCCTCTCTACCTCACCTGTGCTCACACTCTCTCTCTCTCTCTCAAAATTAAATAATAAACATTAAAAAAGACCATTAACAGGGGTGCCTGGGTGGCTCAGTTGGTTAGGTATCTGGCTTTGGCTCAGGTCATGATCTAGTGGTTCGTGAGTTTGAACCCCACGTCGGGCTCTGTGCTGACAGCTCAGAGCCTGGAGCCTACTTCAGATTCTGTGTCTCTCTCTGACCCTCTCCTGTTCACACTGTGTCTCTGTCTCTTAAAAATGAATAAACGTTAAGAAATTGAAAAAAACATTTAAAAGACGATTAACAAAGTGATGTTTAAATGCAAAGTATACAAGTTCAAGGATGAGATTAAATATGCTTAGTAGAGCTTAAATGAAGATTTTAAAAACTGGACAAATAAAAGACTTACTATAAAACAATATAAAATAAATATAAGGAATACAGAAAATAGGCTGGAGAAAATAAAAATGGAAAATAGTTTTTAAAAGCTATAAAGGTAATAAAACATGAAATCCTACATATGCATAATTAACACTCCTGATGAAAACTGAGCAAATTAAATACCCAGACACAAGAAAATTTTCTTGAAATAATGAAAAATCTATTAAGAAATATCTTGATGAGTGTAAGACACAGGATTACAGGGACACGTAAGCCGAGAAATCAAGTCCTGTACAATGAGGGGGGAAAAAAAATCAAGCTGGTCTCAGATCTTAGTAAACTTCACAAGGCAGTGAAGCAAAATGCTCTACAAGTCAGGAAAAGTTGTGAAAGATATTTTATACCCACCCAAAGTTGTCTTTAGAACGTAAACAGAAGGGGCACTTGGGTGGCTCAGTCCAACTTTGGCTCAGGTCATGATCTCATGTTCATGAGTTGAAGCCCTGCATTAAGCACAGAGCCTGGAACCTGGTTTGGATTCTGTGTCCCCGCCACCCCTCCCCTGCTCATGCTCTTTCTCTCTCAAAAATAAACATTACAAAAAATTTGGGGGGCAGGGGCACCTGGGTGGCTCAGTTGGCTAAGTGTCCAACTTTGGCTCAGGTCATGATCTCACAGTTTGTCGGTTTGAGCCTGCATCAGGCTCTGTGCTAACAGCTAGCTCAGAGCCTGGAGACTGTCTTCAAATTCTATGTCTCCCTCTCTCTTTGACCCTCCCCTGTTCACACTGTCTCTATCTCTCTCTCAAAAATAAAACATTAAAAAAACATTTTTTTAAATGTAAAGGGAATAGACATTCTAATCACTTGGGAAAAAATTGCCTGATAATGAAATTCACCTGATAACAAGAAATTAATCATATTCAGGACTTAGAAAAAAAGAAGCAGTAAAAGGAATGATAGTAAACATTTTAAAAACTAAAAATAATGGGAAATAATTTTAGGACTCAAGTTAATGTGAACAAAGTATGTGGATTCTGTTTTTCATAATAGGAGTCATACACTGTTTCTTATTAAAACATAAATGAAAACTAGGAAAAAATAACTCCAGCCTCTTTAATGATTTCTACAATTGCCCTTAATTCTAAGAGAAATCTTTTAGCAGGGCACCTGGGTGGCTCAGTGGGTTGAACATCTAACTTCTGATTTCAGCTAAGGTCATGATCCCAATGTTTGCGAGATCAAGCCCCATGTCGGGCTCCAACTGAGCGTTGAGCCTGCTTGACTAAGAGTCTCTCCCCTACTCTCTCTAAAATTAAAAATTAAAAAAAAAATAAAAGGAAATCTTCAGAACTACCATAGAAAAAAATTTTAAAGTTGAGCAGTTCTTCATTTCACTTTTTGTTAAATCCAAGTAAAATTAATTTGCTATATTTATTAAATCTAGCACAGAAGCCCACTTTTTAAAAACTCTTTGTATGTATGTTTGTCTATGTTTAAGAGAGTTGGGGGGTGCCTGGCTGGCTCAGACAGAAGAGCATATAGCTCTTGATTGGGGTTATAAGTTTAAGCCCCACGTTGAATGTAAAGATTACTTAAGTAAACTTTTAAAAAGATAGTTGGAATGAATGAAGTTCACCAGCTATTAATAGTATTATTTCTGGGGCACCTAAGGGCTCAATTGGCTAAGTGTCTGACTTCGGCTCAGGTCATGATCTGAAGGTTTGTGAGTTTGAGCCCTGAACTGGGCTCTCTGCTGTTAGCACAGAGCCGGCTTTGGGTCCTCTGTCCCC
>NW_027532591.1:4713719-4733269 GCF_008692635.1 Crocuta crocuta
TCTCCCGCCTCCCCCACTCCCCCCCCCGCCCCTCCCCTGCTTTTGGCTCTCTCTCTCTCAAAAATAAACATTAAAAAAAAATAGTATTAAAGTAAACCTGGGACTTAAAAAAAAGTATTTCTGATTGACAGACAATTTCTATACTTTGTTCTTTTATTTAATGTTTTTTTAATGAATACATTTAAATTATCCTTCACAAGGGAAAAACTGATTTGTTTGGACTTGTTTAAAGCTATTTTATAAGCTCACCGACACATATTTTATATATTTTTGGGGACCACAAAATGGTAACCACCTTCCTGGAGGCAGTTTGGCAATATGTAGCAGGAATCTTAGATCTTTTACACCTTTTTTTTTTTTACCTAATAAGCCCCATATATAAATATATATCTACATATATTTACCATGCTAGAATAATATACACAAAAATAGCTTTTTATCCCATTATCTTATCTAATTTTTAATATATGAGAAAAAAACAGCAAATGTGTCCATCTGTAGGGAACTGAACAAATAAATTACATGGTACAAAATTAATATTCCTACTTTTGAATAATCTTTAATGGCAATGGAAAATACTAATCTCTCCATGTCATTAAACATTATACAAAACATTTCAAAACAATATGGTCTTAAGTGTGGGGTGTGTGTGTACTCTGAAACAGACTGATAATTTTGGCCTTTTCCAACTGCTCTACAATGAATTTGAATTCACAGTCAAAAACTTTTAAGTTTATAGCTTCTAAGAGAAGTTTAAACTGAGCTGCTGCTGGTATAAGCCACAAACTAAGTAATCTAGTTTTCTACTTGGAATAGTTTTGCCAGTTACTGAGCACTGGTAATTTGCTGAAAGGAGGACAAGTGAGATGCTGAAAATTACTATATAGAACACTGTCACAAAAGTAAAACCTAAATTACTGGGCTTTATTACCCCCAAAAAACCTTTTTCCAAGTGATATACTTCTTTCCTTTAGAAAGGAAGTTTGAGCTGAGGACAGTATCTTGCTGGAGATTTAGTAATCTCTACACCCAACATGGGGCTCAAACTCACGACCCTAAGATCAAGAGCTGCATGCTCTTTCAACTGGGTGCCCCAAGGAATTTTTAATGAAAATTTCAAATATGTATAAAAGAACAGTAAAATGAACACCTTACATACCTCATCATCCATCCTCCAAGACTTGAAAAGAGATTAAATACATGAACACTATTTTAAAAAAATTGAATGCAGAGTGCCTAGGTGGCTCAGTCGGTCAAGCATCATCTGACTTCAGCCCAGGTCATAATCTCACAGTTCATGAGTTTGAGCCTCACATCAGCTCTCTGCTGTCATCGCAGAGCCTGCTTCAAATCCTCTGTCTCCCTCTCTCTCTGCCCCTCCCCCACTTGCATGCATGTTCTCTCTCTTCCTCAAAAATAAAAACATTTTTAAATAGATCAATATTCCAAGTCATACAGGGATACCTCGTTTTATTGCACTTTGCTTTACTGCCCTTCACAGATACTGAGGTTTTTTTGTTTTTACTATTTGAGGATTTATGGCAACCCTGCATGGAGCAAGTCTATTGTTGGCCTTTTTTCTGATAGCATTTGATGATTCTGTGTCTCTATCACATTTTGGTAATTCTCGCACTATTTCCAAGTTTCATATTATTCTATTTATCATGGTGATCTGTGCCATGGTTTGGGGTGTCACAAACCATGCCCATATAAGATAGCAAACTTAATAAATGTGTGTTTTCTAATTGCTCTACTAATCAGCCATTCCCCCCATCTTCTTCTCTCCTTGGGCTTCCCTTTTCCCGGACACACAATACTGAAATTAGGCTAATTTATAACCCTACAGTGGCATCTAAGTGTTCAAGTGAAAGGAAAAATCAATCTACATGGCAAAACTACACTGTTGTCTTATTTTAAGAAATTGCCACAGCCACCTCAACCTTCACCAACAACCACCCTGGATCACTCAGCACTCATCAAGTCAAGACCCTCCACCAACAAAAAGATTATGACTCACTGAAGTTCAGCTGACGGTTAGCATTTTTTAGCAATAAAAGTTTTAATTAAGGCATGTACATTTTTGACAATGCTACTGCACACTTAAATCAACTACAGGGTAATGTAAACATAACTTTTATATGCAGTGGCAAATCAAAAAAGGCATGTGACTCACTTTGTCGCAATATTTGCCTTATTGCAGTGATCTGGGACCTAATCTGCAATTTCTCCGAGGTATGCCTATTTTTTAACAAAAACATACACTGGGCCAGCTATCTCATTAACAGAACAAATAAATGAACTCCACCACTTAGTAGGATTCTGAGAGATACTCAAGTTTTAATATGAAGAACTTACAGTAAATACACCTGATCTTAATATTAAATAAATACCTTTCCAGGGCTGTAAATATGGCAGGAAAGCCCTCAACCTCCTGTAATACATTTCAAGCATCTTCCAAGTTGGAAAATATGGCAAAAGCCCAGGTAGTCTGCTATTTAAGTAATGCATATCTGAGGAAGCAGAACAAAGATAATACACTGTCCTTAAAATACATTTGTATTTACTTATTCTGCAGATTTCCAAATAAATTTATAGGATCATTTAATCCAAAATCCCTGTCAGATATATAATTGCGGGGTTTAAACAAAATGACCTCAGCTCAATGGATAGTACCAAAAAGAGCTAAACTAGTACTAACTATAATCCGTTACCACGACCTATTGGTAAACACCATTCTGGCAAGTGTGCATTCCAGGTAGTAACAGAACTCTGAATGGATAGTCTAACATATACTAGTACCTCAGTAAATAAGACATCTCTTCCCTCTACCCAAATTGCCAGTATCAGTCTCCATGTTTAAAAACTCTTCAAAAGATGCTTCCATTCTCTTGCCTGACTTTACTGTTTTGCACCTCTGTTTCCCAATGATGAATAGACATGAAGAAAATATGTTTCTATCAGCTCCATACGGGTATTGTGAAGATCCAGTAAAATAAAGGACATAAAAAAGATACTCAGTTCTCTAAAACTAAGTCTGTAATTTAGAATGCTCCATTCACTGAGAGTAAAATAAATCTCTAAATTGTTACATTCTATTTCCATGATCTAAACAACCATATGAATTAACCAAATTTGACTCTTGTCAAAAAGATTTATTAACTTAAAATAGAATTACTTCAAATACAGACAAAAGCAACTCTGTTCAATTTTGAATATTTTCAATATACAAGAATGTAAAAGAAAAAATTCTGAATCTTCACGTTGTAGTTTATTATTTTTTTTACCTTTTAAAAAGTTTTTGGCACTACAAGGTTCTGTAAAGAATAGAAGTGACAAATTTAAAACACATGAAAGTTTTTCCTAATTCTTAAGAACAATAGATATAAAGTCTGAAGCAACCAAAGTATGAATACAGCTAATAGAAAATAAAGAATGTAATTTTTTAAATTCTCTCTTTATACAATTCATCAAGATTAAACAAAACATAAAATTCCCTTAAAAATAGGGTAATAAAATAGATGAAATTTGTATCACTCAATTTGGTGATACCAGTAAAAACTATAGTTCATATTTATATACAAATAATACAGTCTTTAAAAACAGTCTTAGAATTTAAATAAGCTATCTAAACATGTTAAAATTTTAAATCAGGACCTGATTTGTTTTGCTTTCCATTAAATGTCACTTTTTCTGCTGAATGTAACTGACATTGAGGTACGGATACCCTTGAGACAGCAGGATTGGCTGGTTGCTGTGCATCGGTAGACCAGCTGAAAGAAAATGGACTCGCATTACTCCGACACGTTTCCTCTTGGTGGGTGGGGACAACGCTCTCTACACCGACGGGTGGCACATCTGTCTGTTGGACACAACACAGACAGGAAACTGAAAGGCTTGTGCCTATTTATCTGACAACCCTTAGAATTAACTTGTAGCTAGTTCTCTTTTTTTCTATTTATACAGTAAAGAGGTGATAAAGTATGACAAAACATTTAGCAGGAGAAGGAAGAGGACAGCAGGGAAACGTGGGTATGTGAAAGAAAAGAGAGATGAAGGGAGGTATCAAAGGAAACAAATTTACCAGGGAAGAATTTCAGACTTCCCCGAACCATCCCACCAAGGCCTTAATATGACCAGTAATAACTTTTTTTGTTAATAAAAAAACTAGTTTTACTAGTTCTTTACTCAGAAGATTAAGTCTACCATAGTCAATGTTCTGCCACTCTATAACCTAGGAATGCCCCAGCAATACATGGATAGTTTAGGAAGGCTTAAATGAATTAAGCCTGAAACCTGTACCAGGGGCTTCCGTTTAAAGTTATCATTTCATTCAGTCAACATTTCCTGAGTGCATTTCTTTAATTTCTTGAACTCCTAGTTTAAGTGTAGTAACTCTAATTCTAGTTTTTTAATTTGTAGGTTAACGAGCTGAGGGCCAGACTCAGACATTCCCTATTAGAACTGAAATACCTCTGAGGCAAGTAGGCTAGATAAAATACTACAATTCTCCTTAGTTTGTAATATTCATTACTTAAATCTAACCTATTAGTGGTACATCAGCACCAACAGAATATAATGAATTCTAATTCAAATATTAGTTCAACTAAACAAATCTGACTATGTCACTATTCAACTCAAAAACTTCTATTAGATCCACATTACTTACTAAACTGAGCCCAAAAACTTTTTCATAATATGGCCTCAGCCTATCTTCTCTAGCCTATTCATCGTTCCCATACACTTCATCCTCTTGTTTTCTCTTCTTTTTTCCTCATTATCCAGGCAAAACTCCTTGACTTTACATATGTATTCCCTCAGCTAAGAACACTCTTCCCCTGTAATCTCTAACAAATCTGTAGAAAAAAACAAATCCTGTATCTCTTTCACAGTCTAATTCAAATAGCAAAATTTTGTGTGACTTGATCCCTGGTGTCCATATCTCCTATAAACTCTGCTAGGATAAAATTAACTGATTCCCTCTAAGCTCCTATCCTTGTCTATTCTACATGTCTGGCTCCTCTAAGTGTACAGGTTTTACTTAATTCTGTTTGAACAAGCACCTAGCACAGTGTGACGCATAGTATGCTCTCAATAAATGTTTACTGAATGCGTAAAATCTCACTCCTGGTTCCTGACCTTCAAAAAACAACCTTTGTCCCAGAACAAAACCCACCCAGACTCTTAATGAATTTGTAAACAACAGTACCTTGAGTATAGAATGGTTTGTTGGGCTGAAATCTGGCATTTCCCTGATGCATGAAGTTTTGATGCAAACCATAAGGCCACGAAGCTGGGACAAGAGGGAAATGGGGACGCGGTGCATGTTCCCAAGGAATTGGAGGATTTAGTCCTGGAAAGCCTGGCTCTGCATTTCAACAAGACAGGAAAGACATACTTTAAAATATCAGTTTATTCATTTAAATATTCCTTTATTCCACAAAGATTTATTGAGTACCTACCACTGGACAAGAACAATGCTAAATGCAGAGGATACTAATTTTTTAAAAAACCAAACACTGTGCTCAAATTATTCATAAAAGACATATAAAAAATAGAGATGCAATAATATGTAGTCATTGCTATAACAGATTGATGGAAGGTGTTCTAAAGAGGGAGCTAGAGTGCCTGGGTGGTTCAGCTGGTTAAGCAACTGACTCTTGGTTTCAGTTTGGGTTAGGATCTCATGGTTCAGTTTGCAAGTTCAACCCCTGCGTCAGGCTCTGTGTTGACCGTGTGGAGCCTGCTTGGGATTCTCTGTCCCTCCCCTGCTTGTGCTCTCTCTCTCTCTTTAATATTAATAAATATTAACAAAATAATAATAATAAAAATAAAGAGGAGGCTAACCTATTTGGTTCAAGGCTAGAAAAGATTTTCCTAAGATGACTGACTAAACTGAATTTTAAAGCACAAGGAACTGTTAGGCAAAATGGAGCAAAGAGGGCATTTCAAACAGAAGGAATAACAAGTACAACAGCCAGGAAACAGGACAGTACAGCAAGTTTGGGAAGCTGCAAAATTACCACTAAAGAGTAAAAGACGCCAATGATAAGAAAAAAAGGCTGGGATAAGATAGGATTTACATTTCAAAGAACTTTAGTACATCATTAAGGAGCTTCCACTTTTTCCTAAAGACAGTGCCACTATCCTAGAAACAAGTATATTAAGGCCTGAAAGGCAATTCTATTAGATGCTGAAGCACTGTGGTATAATGGTCAAGAACTTGGGCTTTGGAGCCAACCAGGTTAAAGTTCAAATCCCAGTTCCAAAAATTACTAAAGTTCAATTATGCACCTCTGGTTTTGTGAGGATTAAATCAGATAACAAAAATAATGTGCCTTGCACAAGTTGTGATATATAAGTAGGGACTCAAAAAATAGGAGTGCTATCCATTCTATGGCAAACCACCCCCACAATCAACTTCCCTTTAGATGTATCTGTAAGTACATCTTTCAAAGTGCATGTTTTCAAACTATCCCCTAAATCGTTTGGATCACATGGTGGCTTTTCTCATCCAGGGTCACAATGTGGCAGGAAAGAATGTGAAAGGCACTCCCCTCATTCACTCAACTTCCTAGCAGGAACTCAAATTAGGAGGTACCAGACAGGGAGGAGTACACAGTCAGAAAACTAAAACCCATTCTTGCCACACTCTTAACAAGCTGTCTTCTTAGGAGGTAAGCAGAAAAACAAAGCAGCTGACTCGCTGAAAGTTCATAAAACCAAGTTACAATTAAGAGCTGAAGCTATAGGATATAGTTTTTTCTTTAAATGAGACTGGGTATATATACGGAGGTCCTGACCAATTGAGAAACGGCGTTTTGAAATCAAAGGGTATTTCTTAGGATATATTCCAATCTCCCTTGGCCATTTTTCAAAACCAAATATTTTCATAATATATTCTCTTATCCAATCCTTCCATTTTCAACAAATTAGTAATTTTAACTGTAATATGAACTAGGAGTTGTAAATTTGTCTTACATGTAACAAATATTTACTGAGTAATTATTACATAATAAAAATACTGTATGTTTAATGTATCTAACATCCATGAGGCACTTTATTGGACACTACAGAGCTAATGATAGGCGAGAAACAATTCACAGCCTCTAGAAGTTCAGTCTAATGGGTTATGCAAACAAGTAAACTGGCAATTTCATAAGTATAAAGATACAGATATTAAGGAAACATGGAAAAGAGAAAGGATACCCAGCACATTTGGAGCACAAAATCAACAAGAGGGGCTTCCTGCTAGAAAGTGAGCTACATTTAACAATGGAGGATGAATGAGTCACCCAAGCTATGGAACAAAGCAAAAGGAGGTGAGAGTGAGGAGGAGGGACGGATAGGGAGAGGATTTTCCAGGCAGAGGGACCAACTTAAGTAAGCGGGCGTTAAGAGATAGTACAGTATGTTCCTAAGATGTTAATTAGTTCATTATGACTGACAGAGATCAACTAGTGGTGGTACTGGGAGGCCTAAAACTGTAATAAATGAGGCACTACATCAAAAGGTAAGACACTGGGTCTGTGTTCATGATTATATAACCCAGTCACTATCATGGTACATGTCATAACATATATACAATAAACATCTGTTGAATGACAGAGCAGAGATACATTAGAATGGCCATGTACAGGGCACCTAGATGCTAGGTGGCTCAGTCAGTTAAGTGTCTGACTCTTGATTTCAGCTCAGGTCATGATCTTGCAGTTTGTAGGTTCTAGCACCATACTGGACTCTGTACTAACAGTTCAGAGCCTGCTTATGAGTCTTTCTCTCCCTCTCTCTCCCCTAGGGGTGGCCCTCCCTACTCGCTTTCACTCTCTCTCAAAATAAAAATAATAATTTTTTAGAAATGGCCATGTATGCCATATATCCTTTGATTTTGGAAATCTGAATGAGTTCCCATATCCTGACATTTCTGCTCAGCAAAATACATTACATGTATTGTTCCCAAACACAGCAGAGATACCTCCTCCATGGTGGTGCTCTAAACAATAGCATATTTTTGTATAAAAAGTACTAAAATTCTTTTGAAAACTGATAAAGGGAAAGAATCTAGCTTTTAGTCTACCCTTCTTATATTTCAGGATAATCAAGTAGTTAATAAGGAAACGTTTTCTTTATAGAAGAATCACAAACAGTAAACAGAAAATCATTTTACAATCCATAGTAAAATAATGATTATCAACAATAATTATCAATAATGGCTAACACTGTTATGTAAAAATTAATGAGAAGCTTTATAAGGCGTAGAATACACTGATATCACCTAACTCATTGATCAATCTTAGATCACTAAGAGAGGAAAAGAGAGAGTTAATTTCTTTTTGAAGTGAGGAAGCAAGAAACATATAGGACCAACCAAGAGGTAAAATTCTTGCCAACAAAATCTAATCTAATCTAACCTTATTGCCAGACAGAAGCAGAGAGAATACTATGGAGAGAAGAAAATTTATATTTGCATCTGAGATAGTATAATATATGAGTTTGTGGATGGCTACAAGACTTTCAAAATCATCTGCAACACTCTAAAACTAAATCTAATTCAGCCTCTGGACCTAACTTCCAATTAGAGGAAATATGGAGACAGTGGTACATGTTAAATAATGTCACAAAGATACAATTCAGCGAACATCAGAATAGAAGAAGTTCTACAGTTTCTTTAATAAAATAGTTTATATGGGGGAAAAAACAGTGAACAGGAAGTATTATATACTAAAGTAGACTTAAGAAATGAAACAAGCATACACATATAATGTAAGGGCTTTGTTTGAATCCTGATTCAAATAAATCAACAATAGTTTTAGAAAAATAATAAAAATGAACACGTATTAGGTGATAAAAGGTATGGTAACGGTCTTGTAATTTTTTTAAGAGATATAAAACAGGTTTATAAGGAAATTTGACCTGATGTCTGAGATTTGATTAAATACTAAAGCCAAAAGAATTTTTTAAATGAGGAAAAGGACTCAAAGAATAGCAAATATTGTTAACTGTTAAAAGTTGGGTAATGAAGTGCTTGTCCTACTTTAAAACTCTCTCCTTTTCATTTCATCTCTCCTTGAAATGTTTGTACTTTCAAAAAAGCATTTAAAAAAAAACAAAAAACAAAAAAGCATTTTAAAATAAAAATATTATCAACTAAAAAGCTGAATATTGAACAAGATTTATGGTATATATTTTTTAATTATGCAAATATTAAAAAAATGACAGGATGGTAACACACCTAAGTATTACTTGGCAATTATGTCTAGGAATTGAGATTATGGATTATCTTTTCTTTTTCAAATGTTCTATAATAAAAATGTATTACTTACATATCAGAAAAAAACTAGTATTTTTTAATGCTACAAAGTGCTACTAGTATCTTTTTAATGAATTGCTCCTTACTGGGAGATAGTTAGAGTAGAGTCTAGGGCAAAGAGCACAGGTTTTGAAGAAAGAAATTGGTCTCAAACTTGTATCTACTAAGATTAATTATAAGAACATGAAGTTAAGTTACTTAACCCTACAATTTCCTCAACTATAAAATGAGTGCTAGTAATACCTACACCAAGCAGGATTGCAGTAAAAATTTTAAATAGTATTAAAATAAGTAACATTTATGTATATTACCTCATTTAATATTCACAACATCCTTGTGAGTTAGATGCTATTAATATCCTTATTTTACAGATGAAATCAATGCACAAAGAGATTAAGCAACTGCCTAATCCCACATAACAAATGGCAGAGCCAGGATTCAAATCTAGGCAGTCTGAATTCACAGCCCATACGCTGTATCTAATCCTCTACTTGCCCCTCTATAAATAGTTCCTCACTTTTATGTCCCCCAATAATACCAATCACCCAACCTTTCTACAGACAGATGCAAAAGAAGAAAAGGAAGGGTTACCCGAATTTCCAACTGTACCGTTGTTCACCAGGGAATTTGGAGCCACAGTACGAGGCCAGTGTCCATCATGAGAAGAGTTAGGGATCGCCACAGGTCTGGCAGCAGGCTGTGCAAAGATGATGCTGGGATCATTCAGGCCAATATTGCTGGGGGCACTGCCTGGTGCAGAGTGGATCACTGGGCCGTGAATAGGCCAGGACGGGGCAGGGATCTGGAGAGGGTGCATTGGCAACAGTCCCATATTGTGCATGGGAGAATACTGAGCTGGTGGTGACTGAGGAAAGTTATACATAGGCATCTGGACCTGATGCGGGGTCTGGGCTCCCTGCTGAGGTGGGCCAAGCTTGGGTTGGGATCCTGGCTGGGATGGAGACTGGGTAATGGCAGCTGATTGGGAAGAGTTCTGGGGAAATGGCTGGGGCTGAGGAGAATAAGATGGGGAATCAGACTGCAAAGAGAAAAAGATAACATCTTAAAATTAATTTTAAAACATGTTAATATCATAAAAGCAGAGACTATCAAAATACAAAATTATGGAGTTATTTCATTAGAATATTATCAACAGAACTCTATGATATGCATAATAAACAATAATAGAGTCTCATTTTACATGAAAATATAATTTTCTCCAAGATTCTCAAACCCTCTCTGACATATGTATTACCTATAAATCCTTTTACTGTGCAAAGAAAAAAGACCCCAAATGTCATTCCCATCATGCAGAACCCACATTTCCAACTGTAACTAGAAACTTATATCTAAAAATCTCACAGTCACCTTGATTCAGTCCCTCAACAAGTATCAAATATGTGTAGGCATGGTTCTAGGTGTTAAAAATACAATACTAACATGTATGCCCTCATGGAACTTAAAATTTATGGGGGAAAGGAGGAATAGCACATGAAGATTACAAAAGCAATCACAATAAATTATAATGATAACTATGATAAGAATGAATAATGTATAGTGTATAAGTAAATCCCAGAGCAGGAACACCTAAAAGTACTTTGGGAAGACAGAAAGATAAGATGAATGAAAGTGGAAATCAAGGAAAGTGACCTTTAAGCTGAGACTCCAGAGTAACAGAAATCAGTCTGATAAAAGAGGACAGGGATAGGGATAGGGATAGGGGAAGGAAGGAATATTTCAAGGAGAGAGAACAACATGACTGATGGTCTTTAGATTCATGAACACCTGGCTTTTTAAGTAACTGGATTCTGAAATAAGTTTAATATTACTGGAGTACACAGGTAGGGGAATGGCAGATTTGAGGTTGAAGAACCAATGAGGGACAAGATAACGAAGGGTACCACAGCCCTTGTAGTTAAGACTTTATCCTGAGGGCACTGGGAAACCAGTGAAGGGTTTTAAATCGGTCAGGAAGACCATCAATCTGCATTTTAGAAAAATTATTCTGTCTTAAATAGGAATGAAACAGATAATATGAGGGGGTGGGGGGAGACTAATGAGACTGATTAAAAGGCTGCTATAATAAGTAGTCCTGAGATGATGGTAAGTTAGGCTTGGGACATACAATATAGGGACAGGGAATCAAATGGCTGTGAGCTATTTTTTACAAGGAGAAACAAAAGGAATTGGTGACTGATTTGGATGTGTGAGTTGAGGGAGAGGAGTAGTTCTGGAAACCAGAGAGTAGGATCATTCAATGAGATGGAGAACACAGGGGCAAGAAGAGGAAAGTCTAGGGATTTGGAGAAAAATATTAAGTTACATTTTAGACATTTGAAGTTAAAGTGCTTTGTGAGACATCAGAACAGCAATGTCCATTAGACTCTTACCCAAATATCAAGTAAGAGAAAAGTGAGTGCTAGAAGCAAAGGGTAGAAATTAGAAGCAGCACAGGAAAGTGGTTACAGCACAGGTTTTGGAGACAGAGCCTGAGGATTCAAGTTCTATTTATAAGTGTGTTTTGACCTCAGGCAAAAAAAACTTAAATCTCAGTTTCTTTACCTGTAATGTATAAATAATAAACTGAATCTATCTCATAGGTTGTGTAGTTTAACTAAACAATACAAGTGGGAAATACAAACACCAAATTAAGGATAGTAGATACACTTTAGTAACTAGAAAGGGATGGTAGGAAGGTTTTAAGATGGTTGGAAGAGTTTAAGATTCAAGAGGAATGCATAGGGATTGTTGACGATAGTAATTTTTTAATAAATCAAAGATAACAAAATGTTAAGAATTATTAAAGTCTGGTGGTACTACATGAATGTTTATTATTTTCTGTACTTTTCCAATATTTTACAGAAAGAAATAAGAAAAAAGCATATATACAGTACATAGCACCCAACAATGTTAGCTAATATTACTGTTATTATATAACATTTATGAAAACGTCAGGCCCATAGTAGTTATGCCAATATTACAGGTGAAGAAAGTGGGCTCCTAACTGTTCCCAATCTCTTCCTATGTTGATCTTCATATACTCTTGGAATTTTTCTCTAGGGGGCGTCTGGGTGGCTCGTTTGGTTAAGCTTCTGACTCTTGGTTTCAGCTCAGGTCATGNCACAGATCATATCAGATTTAACATGTTTAATAGTTAACAGTTTTGAAGCTACATAGCTTTGAAGCTACACAGACCTAGGTTTGAATCTTTTAATTTCTTACTCTCAGCCTCCCAATTTGTAAAATTTGTTCATCTTAATACCTTCCACTTCACATGGTAACCCAAAGGATTAAGTGTGATGCACCAAAGCATAATGTCACATTCAGAGTAAGCAAGTGTTCAATTGGCATTGAATTAATTAATATAAGAAGGGCAAAATAATATAGATTTACACAAAGGTTAAGAGCAACTCAGCAAAAATGAAACTTGTGAATCTGAACTCTAATTCAGTATTCTGCTTTCACTGGATATATTTCAGTAGGTATTCAAATCAGCTAGGAGACACATAAAAGCTTCAAGCAAGTACAATACCATGCATGTATTGCCCTAACAGTACTAAACCTCTAACACATCTCAATTTTTGTGTCCAATTTTAATAAATGTTGCTGATATTTTTCCACTAGGCAAAGCCTAGAACCTCAAAGTCATTACCTTAATCTACCAACAAACATATTAGGTATTTGTTATCTTACTTTATAAATAAGAAGGCAAGGTCACTGAAGTTAAGTAGCTTGCCCACAGATACAAACCCAGATTTACATTACTCCAAAAATAATGCTCATTCCACCTCAGGTGACTAGCAAGAATACCTCTACAAAGCAACGTGTAATCTGAATAATTCTATTGGCAAGTCTAAAAGATCAACCCTATCAAAGATAGTACTATCTTCCTGCCAAGACTAACCCAGTTGCAGGCTGAGTACTTACACATTCTGAGGATTGTCTGGTCCTTATGGACTGATCACCCTGTTGCTGGGCTGAACCAGCCACTTGTTGGGCATTTACAAGGTTGCGGACCAACTGGGCTGCTAAGAAAAGACAACAGAAAGAAAATCAACAGATAAAAGAAAACAGCAGAGAAATGACAATCAGTAAACTTTTTCTGTTTTTTCTGTTAAAGAGTCTCAAATCTCTGAGATTTTATAAACTTGTACTTTTAAACTATGATTATGTTTGTGAAGGACTTGTAACAACATTTTTAAATGTCTTTTTCAAACTTGTAAATCACTAAAAAAAATACACTGTGAGGGATGCCTGGGTGGCTCAGTTGATTAAACCTCCAACTCTTGATTTCGGCTCAAGTCATGACCGGCGGTTTGTAAGTTCGAGCCCCATATCAGGCTGTCAGCACAGAGCCTACTTGGGATTCTTTGTTCCCTCTCTCTCCTCCTCTCCTGAGTGCACACATGTGCATGCATGCACTCTCCGCTCTCAAAAATAAATAAATAAACTTAAAAAAAACTGGGGGTAGAAACATGGACAAAAAGACAAACACTGCTTTTCTAAAGGAGACAATGTATTTCAGAAAAATACCTTCTGCAGGGCACCTGGGTGGCTTAGTCAGTAGAGCAAGGTTTGTGGGTTCGAGCCCTGTGCTGTCAGTGTGGAGCCTGCTTGGGATTCTCTCTCTCACTTTCTCTCTGCACCTCCCCAGCTTGCTCATGCCCTTTCTCTCAAAAATAATAAACTTAAAAGAAAAAAAACCTTCTGCAACAAGAATCTGAGTGGCTGGAAATCATCACTTCTAAAAGATTCTACTTTCTTTCAATAGACTCATTTGGGTTTCTAATTCTTTTTTTTTTTTAATGTTTATTTTTAAGAGAGGGAGAGAACAAACAGTAGAGAGGCAGAAAGAGAGGGAGACACAGAATCCCAAGCAGGCTTTAGGCTCTTGAGCTGTCAGCACAGAGTCCAACGTGAGGCTCGAACCCACAAACCATGAGATCATGACCTGAGCCAAAATCAGATGCTTACCCAACTGACCACCCAGGTACTCCTTTGGGTTTCTAATTCTTTTTTTTTTTTTTTTTTTTTTGGGTTTCTAATTTTTAAAGTTACTTATGAATTATAACAAGAACATATCTCCCTCTCTCATAACAGCAATGGGAAGAAACATAATTTCTCCTGTTATGTCCCCAGAAAAAAACCTCTTGTAAATTTTTGGAGAAAAAAAAAATTAGCTTCTGTTAACTTTTGATAGTGAAGGAACAAAGATTATAACTCAAATCCAAAGATTACTTAAAAAAGGGAGTTTACTGAATACCACAGACTTCTAAGGGCTTAATAGTGAACATATTTGAGTACTGTTCAAAATAAAAGCTTATTAAAATTTTCTCTCTTTAAGAAAACATAAGGTCCAAAATCATATAGCCAAGTTTAGAACAGAAAATCAGTTAAGCATTCAACTCATGATTTTGGTTCAGGTATTGATCTCAACAGTTTTGAGAGCAAGCCCCAAGTCCGTCTCCACCCTGGACATGGAATCTGCTTAAGATATTCTCTCCCCCTCTCCTTCTGTCCTTCCCGCTCGTGTACACATATACTCTCTCTCAAAAAAAAAAAAAAAAAAAAAAAAAATAAANAAAAAAAAACATTAAAAATGATATCAACACAAACGACCTTATTTCTACGAGAAACTATTCTTGACTTATTCTATTTACCTGCCACACTGCTATTCCTCTGGCGGGCCAGCTTGACCTCTGGGCACTCCCTTCGTACATGTCCTGCATCTCCACATATGAAACATCTGAGGTCTCTGGGGTCTCTAAACTCTCGAGTGTCATGGAGGTCTCGGGGGTCAAGAAGGTCTCGGGAGTCTTTCTCCTCTTCATTCCCATCCTTCTCTTCTTCACTGTCTTTCTTCTTTAGTCTAAACAGTAAACTGCTGATACCAATAATGTGGGGCTAGGGACTTGTAAACTGAGTGAATCACAGAACAAACTAAACTATTCAAGAATCTCACAATAAAGGTATCAACATGCCCATGGTTTCATGCATCTTTTGTAAGACAAAGGAACTCACGTTTATAGCACACCTACTCATATGGCAGCAACTGGGTATTCTAGTAGTTTTATAATACATTATCAAATTAGAAAAAAATTTTAGTATAAAATTTTAATCTTGTAACAATTCTTAGAGGCTGGTATTTATTAACTCCATTTTAGGAGTTAATAAACAGAGTAAGCAGATGATGCTTAGAGAAAGTGTCTTCTCTAAATTTAACAGTCAGTAAATAGCACCGATACAACCTAGGAATTCATTCTGTCTGACAAGTTCTAAGCTCTTTATGTTAGGCAGGACTTGATAAATACAGAAGGGATTTTCTTGACCTATTAAAGTGTATTTCATAAATACATCTTCAGGGGGTATAGAGAATATATATTCCTCAAAGTATATATTACATAGGTATACCTCACAGCAGATACCTCAAAGATTTAGTTAACTGTATATTATATATTAATTATTGGTTTGATGACTGTGAGGTCCTCAGCAAGAACCCCATGACTTGGTTACTGTTTTTCTTGACTCCTAGCACAGCTCCCAGTAAAATAGATATCAATAAATGCTTCTTCAATTAAAAAAAGAAGAAACACAAAGCCAAAATGAATTACTGAATAAACAAATGAATATTTTAAGATACCATTGTACCATAAATCTAACTCTATTAACAAAATTCCATTCCAATATTCATTTACCCAATGTCTAATTTAAGCCCTGAACTTTCTCACTTAAACATATATGAACACAGTTAGAGCTACAACTGGCCTCACATTTATTTTCCCTGGTAATGTTCATATATAATCATATGCCAACCTTCTCCTTTTAGGGCAGTCTTTCATGTAGTGGCCTATTTTTCCACACACACGGCAACATCGATCATTAGGAGCCAGTTCTCCATCTGTTAATACTCGGGAATCAAAGAAGTACTCCTAGGGAGAAAATAAAAATTTACTAGAAAAAAATATGAATTTTGGAATCCAAATGGAAGTAAGACCAGATGCAAAAGTGGTTTTAAAAACAGGAAACAGGGGCGCCTGGGTGGCTTAGTAGGTTAAGCATCTGACTTTCGCTTAGGTCATGATCTCGCGGTTCGTGGGTTCGAGCCCTGCGTCGGGCTCTGTGCTGACTGCCAGCTCAGAGCCTGGAGCCTATTTCAGAGTCTGTGTCTCCCTCTCTCTCTGACCCTCCCCTGCTCACGCTGTCTCTCTTTCTCTCTCTCCTAGAAATTAAAAAAAAAAAAAAAAACAGGAAATAGGGGCACTTGGGTGGCTCAGTCAGTTAAGCATCCGACTCTTGATCTCAGCTCAGGTCATGATCTCATGGTCTTGAGATCGAGCCCTGTGTCAGGCTATGCGCTGACAGTGCTTGGGATTCTCTCCTTCATTCTCTTCCTCTCCCCTACTCTCTCTCTCAAAATAAATAAACTTAAAAAAATCAACAAATATTTCACTATAACTAAAACCATGATATGAAAATAAGATTAAGAATTATCATCATCAATATCACAGCTGCAAACAGTGCTAACCACTTTACATCCACATTATTTCCTCATTCATCTGCGGCATCTTTCCATAATATTTCAATAAAGTAGACAGTATTTTCCAAATTTAGTTTTGAGAGAGCACAAGCGGGGAAGGAGCACAGAGAGGGACAGAGGATCTAAAGCAGGCTCTGCACTAACAGGCTGACAACAGTGAGCCTGATGTGGGGCTCGAACTCAGGAACTGCGAGATCATAACCTGAACCAAAGTCAAATGCACAACTGACTGAGCCACCCAGGTGCCCCTAAAGTAGATACTATTTTCATCCTCACTTTATAGATGAGGAAATAGAGGCTCAGAGAGTTCAAGTCATTTGCCCAAAGTAAAAAAAGCTGGTAAGTAAAGCAAGATTCAAAGCTAAGTCTGTCTGACTACAAATCTCATGTTTTCTGCCTTACCAGGCTGCTTCTAGAAAAAAATTATGCTCTTTACAAAGAAGCTCTATGTAAATAAAGCAATCCTCTGGTTTACTTAAAATATGATTTGCTTATAACTTCTTAAGAACATATAACATTTATTATATAAAGTAGGGTATACCTAAAAAGAAGGTAGAGCACCAGTACGAAGCAAATCCTTTTCCCAAGTCTTTACAAGACCCAGGATTATTTTTCCTTTATCCTAGGTACCGTGCTTATTCTTCTAAGTTTTAGCTCAGTTTTGTTTTGCACTATCACAAAGACTAGTTTGTCCTAACAGTACCCACATCTCTGGAAGGCAAGAGAATATGTCCATATAGTTATCTTCAAATCTATCTAAAATCAGTTATAAAAGAGACACACCTACTAGGATGGCGATCATAAAAAGAAAATGAATGTGGATGAAATGGAACCCACATGTATTGCTAGTGGGAAAATAAAATAAGATAGTTTCTTTTAAAAAAAGTTTGGCAGCAGGGCACCTGGGTGGCTCAGTCAATCGAGCATATGACTTTGGCTCAGGTCATGATCTTGTGATTCACGAGTTTAAGCCCCGTGTTGGGCTCTGTGCTGACAGTTCAGAGCCTGCAGCCTTCTTTGGATTCTATGTCTCCCTCTCTCTCTGCCTCTCCCTTGCTTGTACTCTGTCTCTCTCTTTCAAAAATAAAACATTAAATTAAAAAAATGTTTAGCAGCACCTCCAAAAGTTAAAAGTAAATTTATCAAAATGACCCAGCAATTCTACTGTTAGGTATACAACCAAAAGAAATGAAAACATACATCCACACAAAAATTTGCACATAAATATTCACAGCAGCATTACTCAGAATATCCCAGAAGTAGAAACAACTCAAATGTCCAACACAGGTGATGAATAGAAATGAAATCTGATTTATCCATATAATGGAATACCATTCATACCACCCATAAAAAGGAATGAAGTACTGATACATGAACAAACCCTGAGAACATTAGCCCATATGAAAGAAGCCAGTCACAAAAGGCTCCACATATGAGTCCATTTGTAAAAAATGTCCACATAGGCAAATCTACAGAGACAAAAAAAGGATCGGTGGTTTGAGGGGTAGGAGTGAAAAGGATTAGGGAATGAACATCAATAGGAATAGGGGTTTCCTTGAGAGACAAACAAAATGTTCTAAATTAGATTGTGGTGATAGCTGCACATGATGTGAATGTATTATAAACCTGTGAATTAACTACTCACTGTATATCAGTGAATTGTTGAGTATGTGAATTATATTGGCAAGGTTGCATTTTTAAAAACAGATAAAAGAGAATTCCTCACAGTTATTACTGATGAAATCAATGTAGCTAATTAAAATCTTCATATTTTGTGCCAAGACAAAATGAAAGGCTATGTCAATTCACCCAGCTGCTTAAGGCAGAAACCTAGGAATCATCCTGAACTTGGTCTCTCCTTCACCATCACCTCTAATTAATCACCAAGTTGTATCCATTTTATTCTGGAATCTCTCTCTAATCCAAACTGCCCATTCCCCCATCCCAGTTAAGGTAGCTTAGACCTGAGAGGGTCAACAAACTTTTCCTGTACCAGCGAGTAAATATTTTAGGTGCTGTGACAAAATTGAAGATATTGTGTAGTACTTAACAAGAGAGAAAGCAAATTCCCACTAAATTTTTATTGAAGAATTTCAAAATAAACACTAACAATAATTGAGTGTAATTTTTTGTAATAAAAGTTTACTAATCAGAAGAAAGTAATTCTTTCTGGGGGAGACATTTTGCCTGAGGTTCAAAATTAGTGTTCCCTATCATTAAAATAGAGAGCAAATGCTCACCTCTTAATGCTAATCTAAAATATCTATATATAGATATTTATATATCTAAAATATCTTAATGCTACCTAAAATAACTATATTTTATGTATCTCATCTTTGAAATGTTTTTCACAGATGAAGAGACTAAAGATTAAAGGACTAACAAATGGATCTAGAGTGCAAATGAAGGACTAGTCTCTGATAAAGAAAATGTATCTGTGGGGAACCTGGGTGGCTCAGTCAGCTGAATATCTGACTTCCGCTCAGGTCATGATCTCAGGTCATGATCTCATGGTTGGTGAGTTCAAGTCCCACATTAGGCTTGCTGCTGTCATAACAGAGCCTGCTTCAGAACTCTGTCCCCCTCTTTCTCTGCCCCTCTCCTGTTCGTGCTCTCTCTTTCTCAAAAATAAATAAATAAACATTTAAAAAAATGTATCTACAGATGCAGGCAGATTTATAGATTTACAGATTTATAGAGAATAAA